>NC_135866.1:20581303-20881303 GCF_031162955.1 Sander vitreus
CATATTTGCTGAGGAGTAAAACAGACATGTGATTCTTCTCTCCAAACAAATGTCCCTTTTACAGAGGCAGTTTGATCCAGAAAGCATGTGCATATTTTCTATGGTATGGTCATATGTGGCACAAGTTGATATTACAAAAACTGGGAGCAAAAGCGGAAGCATGGCCAGCTCGGCATCCATCTTGCAGCTTTTTTTTTTTTTTGCGAAGTACTCGCCAACGACTAAAAGCCAGTTTGAGACTTTTGCTCACTCTCTTCTCAGCTTTCTCTGTGTTCTCCTTGGTCTCACCGTGTCTGCCATGTTGTCCGTGGAGGCGGCCCGATCCGCACTCTAATATGGAAATCTTATAGATAGAAGCTAATGTACAAAGGAAATCCCCTGGAGCTACAAAAACTGAAATGTAACAGCTACTAGTGTCCGAAGAGTGTATTGGATTGTTTGGTAGGATAACCGTGGCATTTTCCCCCTCTGTCCCTGCAGAAGCTGTGGGTCCAAATGACACATGCAGTGTCACAACTAGCCCCATGTCTGTCAGGTCAAGGTTACAGATGATAATGACAGTAAGTGAGGGTGCTATGATAAGACCTTTTTCTAGATTTCTAAAACACATTTTGGAGGGAACAGAGATTTAACATTTTTTTAACCATTGAAAAATTCTGTGAAACGTCACATTTGTTACAATATATACTGTAGTTTCTTTATCCAGGAGAGGGATGTTTCCTGCTCTTTCAGAATAAAAATTAATGCATGAATAAATAAGATGATGGGAGCTTGGGATGTTGCATAACATTTTGAAAAAACAAAAAAAACACTTGTATTTGTGTCAGTAAAAGCATTAGCTAGCTCAGGCTTTCTCATAGTGAATTTAACAGTTGCATCTACAAAAGTGACAGACTGAAAAAGCAAAATGATCTGCCCTCTCACTATCATCTCTAGTGGTCCAAGTCTGTTATTATTCTTAACTGTCATGCACATTAAGTCCTAAAATGAGTATTTCTGCATTTTGCAGGAAAAGAAATTGATACACAATTGGCCCAAGTTTGAAAAACAAAACGACAAGATTGTATTTTCTGGCCATGTCACGCAGCAAAACTTGGTGGGCTACAATCTTTCACCATACACATCTTTTTTGTTTAATGCCAAACAATTCAAAGTTTTTGTGGGACTCTGTAGTACCCTCTCTGCTACCAAGGCTATTCTATAAGAAAACAACTTTTTGAAAGTTCCCAAAAAATCTTTAAAGAAGAATAACTTGTACATTCCAATACAGGCAGGTATTAAAACAAATTAGCATTATGCAACCTTAACAAAAACATTGTAAGCAGCAGACATATGCATGAAAGACGTAGATATTTTGAATCTAACCAACCTGGACGAGGGACAGGCTGCAGCGCTGGAGTCTGGGCCTTCCGAGCAGATGCTCCTTCCTGGAAAACACAACACCCAAGGGTCATATTGTTGTGCATGTAAATCCAAAGACCTAAGACTGCTCAACAACAACCAATAAGACAGTAAGTATAAAGTTTGAGAAGAAAATGTAGATTAAGAAAAAAGTTGTGTTTTGGGAAAAGAAGAAACGCTGTTACCCCCTTTGTCATGTTAATAGAATTCTCCTTGGAAAACAAAGGCTTTAAAGGGGTCAACACTAGGGGTCACAGTCTAGCAGTAATCCATTATCTAGTGACATTCCCGCAGGCTGGAGCTCACACTGACAGAGGAGCGACAGAAACATGCAGACCTTGTGGAGATTGCCAAAACTACCCATTAAAATTTCCCAGAGCTTTGTGAAGCCTTCAAATTGCTTTTGTTGTGCGATCGACAGTCAAAAACGCTAAAGATACCGAGTTCACGACAATGTAGTCTGGATCGACAATAGTTCATTTACTCGATAATCACTGGCGCCGGATGTCCCTCGCCGTGTGGAGCAAGGTCTGGCAATGCGAGACTAACAGTAATGCAAAACAGAGAAAAGCAGCAAATCCTCACATTTAAAGCTATAGTGCGTAGTTTCTGTTGCCCCTATGAGGAATTCTAAGTAATGACAACAACACTGTCGGTGCGTACAGATGATACAGCCTTCCGTGATCGAGCACACGCCCCACCCCTCCCCCACGCAATTGTTAGTAGCCAAAGAAGACATTGAGGATTAAAAAAAAAAACACGATGGATTATTCAAAAGAGGTAATTATCTTCACTCGAGCTTCTGCGCAGGAAAGTCACCGGACGCCACAATCTCCTGAACATAGCCATACTGAGAAATACAGAGTTGTTGGAAGCTGACAGTCTTAATTAGCTTTGTAGCAACTTATTTGGCAATGGCTTGAATGTAACGGACGTTCAACAATATCAAAAGTTACGCACTAAAGCTTTAAGAAGCAGGAACAAATATTTAGCATTTTTACTTCTTAAATTACTTACACGATAAATCATTTTTGGTTGACTAATCGATTAGTCGACCAATCGTTTCAACACAAATTGATCAGCTGTTGTGCCACTGCAGAGCGTCTGTGGCCGTCTATCGCCCTTGCTACGGTGAGACCAACCAGTCAGTGAGAAACTGGTTGTCCAGCGCAGTGAATCATTTCTACTGCTCCTTCTTTCAAAAGACCATAAGCTGAACCCATCAGTGAAGGTTAATGTGCATTATGCTTGAATTCCGAGTGTTCAACATGCCAGACCAATGGCAATCAATGGAAAGTAAGGCCAATACCCTTTCAGTTTGTCCTTATGTAATCAAAATAAATTATATTTAAAATTTTAACCTTTTGCGTATTTAAGCAAAATTCTTTATTGTAATGGACATCATTTTGACCAATTTCTTTTCTTAAAGAACTGACGGGCCTGGTTAATTATCACATCATTGATTGATTTAGTTAAAAAAAATTAAATGGGGAATTGGAACAAAATTAAATATTATTATTATTATTATTATTATAATTTTATAGTGGTAATGGTAAGATATTGTTTATGCTTCATATGATTGATATATTATAATATATTTTAACACCCTTTAAAAGTGTAAAAACATTTCAGTTTGGGTCATGATATTGCTAAAAAAATAAATAATCAAAAAGCAAAGCTTTAAACTGTTACAGATGTAAGAGACCTGCACGCAGCTTGTTAGCACACTCAAGAGGTCCCTAGAAATTCATTATTCAAGCCATGTTTCCTCAGTAGAAATGTGTAAATCAATTAGCTCATAATCATTTAGACTATCCAGCATTAGCAAATAAAATTGTATAAAAGGAGCTAGTAAGCCTCATCCCCATCCTGTCAACTGATGTCAGGTCAGTCCATCCCTGCCAATCAAAGCTTGTCTGCAGATATGCTCTGCTCCACATTACAGCTTTACAATACAGCATTTAAAGATTGCAATTTATTTTAAATTTTTATTTTATACAGCCATACTGTATCCATTTTTTGGCCTGTACATAAATACCAGTATGTCTGCTGAGAGAGCTTAGTCTAACCGTCAGTTTATAAAGAGATTAATTAAGTATTGCTGACCACCACAGCTGAATGAGTGTAGAGGAAACATCATTGTTATTATTATTATTGTTGTTATTATTATTATTATTGTTATTATTATTATTATCATCATCATCATCTCTTGTATTCAATTATCATCCAATACAAGAGACTGGCAACACTAAAGACTGGGACTAAACCGGCTTTTGAGTTGCACTGTCCATCATTGCAAAAATAAGCTGTAACCTGACAGTTTACACCTTTAAATCATTATAGGCAATCCGCAAACCTTTAAGATTTGTGGAAGTGCCGACACGAAGGCTTCTCTCCCCTCACCCTTTACAGTACGATAAATTGAGATAATGCTTTATTCCTCTTTCTGGAGAGTGGGTGTGAATACAAATAGGTCAGCAGCCCAACCCATCCCCCCCCCTTTAACAGAGCGGCAGCAACAGCAGCAGAGACGGCATGACGTGTTGGGAGAGCGTACTGCCACCAAGACTGGAGAGGTCTTTCCGAACGAACACACAACTCACAGTGCTACATTCTGTTCATCTTAACTCCTACCCTGCTGCTTTCACCCCCCTAGCCCTCTCAAAGACAACACGACGACAACACGGAGCAGAGTGCGAGAGGCTGCTGAATGAGGAGGGTGAGAAGAGGAAAGCAGAAACAAAAACGAAACGGCACATGGGGGGAGGGATGTTAACATAACAGCATGTGAATCAAACAGGAAGAGCGAAAGGAAACAAGGACTAGCACAGTAATAGAAGAAAAAACAGAGGAAGGCTTGTGCACCATCCAGAGATGATCTCCATCTATGCACTGCTGCTTTAATATACACAACACGACAAGCGAGGGCAGTGAAAGGACCCCGGGCTGCAGCTAACTGTCAACCACCGACTCCCTTTGGCCAAAGGCAGCAGCACTGTTAGCATCAAGCCTCTTGGGACAATGCGCCAAGGCAAATGGAGAGACTGCAACACGGGCGCTCTAACATGTTCTGCCCGTGCACGCATGTGGTAGATAGCTCTAAATTCCTGGATGAGGACTATATTTTCACATCTTTCTGAGATGCCACATGTGTTGGGTTAAAAGAAGAGGATATTTGTCACGTTGTAGAGGAAATATGAGTCAGAGTTGTGGAGCCCAAGCTGTATGTGATTGTAATTTGGCTAAGGGCACAGTAGGAATAGTGACCAAGAGGGCGATCAGTGCGTGAGGATTGTAATTCATCACATTCAGAAGCAATGGATGCCCAAAAGATACAAGTACTTAAATAACAACGGGTGAGTTCATGCTGCAAATGTGCATCAATACAACACTACGCTGAAGAAATAATTCTTGCTGCTAATTAAATGAGCAGTTATTGTGTACTGTACACGATGTGAAGGGTGTGCTTTCATAAAAAGGAAATGCCATCTCTATTTCTGATAACATATGCAAGAATGCAAGAGAACTAACCAAAGTCTTTTCAGTGTTCCTGCGAGCTCTCACAAACCGCTCTTTGTCTTGGTGGGGTCCTTTAAGAGGGTAGTGTGTAATTCAGTATAAAACTGGGAGACCACACTCCACTTCAGGTTGCTAGCAGCACGCAAACACAGGCTGTTCTTTCTATAACCTTTGCTCATCTGGATGCTGTTCAAGAGCAAACAAAAGTTAAATTGATAGAAGCAGAACATATTCTGTTTATTCTTGTCCTGAAAACAACATAAGATATTCCTAAAGTTCAGTAAACAAGATGTGAAAGTAACTTCTAGAAAAGTATACAGAGTTTATTTTGTTCTACATTAGCCTGCTGTGCAAACACTACCCCACTGAGTACTAAGAATGTGCACTTTTAGGAGTTTTCTTATATGGCAGTGTGTAAAAAGTTTTTAAACTAGTATTTTAGCATTATGTTGTTCGTCATCAGAAAAATGAAATTTGTGTTAATATTCAAGCTTAATTCACTAACTAAATTTGCTATTTAAATTATTCTATATAAAACCATTATACTACATGAAACAAATTTCATATGAAAAGGGGGAACGGAAAGTACTCAATCCAGAAGCCCAGCTTCATAATACAATCATTTTCTTTACTGATCCTGACACCAGAGATGGTAAAAACAAAGCTAAAGATTAGAATCATAAAACTACATGGTACACATTTTAATTAAATGACAGCCAATAAGTAAGATAAACGTTAAGCAAATGTATATACGGGAAATTCTTAATTTTGGAGAATTTTGTAAATTCCATAATATGATTGAGTTGTCTTGTCAGGATGAATAGAGGAAACACTGATGTAGTCATTTTATCTGTTGTGAATATACAAATATTGAGTATAGCAGCTTTAATGTGACATGCTATATCTATCGTGTTGCTCAAATATATCCTACACTCTGTCTCCTAGGCAATCACAAGACATGGGACAGAGTGGACTCGCACATTGCAGCTGGCTTGTCAGACAACAACATTGTCTGTGAGTGTCAAGTGATTTACATACATTGATAAATCATCAACAGGTCATAGTTCCTTAAGCGACCCACCATATAGACTTCACTTTGCCTCCCGGGATCAAGGACTAGTCGGATAATACTGACGTTTGGCCTACAATCTACTGTCCGCGTGAATTAGTACTGCCGAAACCATGCAGTGGAGACGACGCCACTGTTGTGCACATACAACTAAATTTCTCTCTCTCCTCTCACTGTTGGGTCTACTGGCCTTTCTGGTCCACCAGGTGTGGCTGCCTAAGCTCACAGGTATGTCGCGGTGGATAGGTCATCCTGTGGTGTACGGAGGTAGTGAACTTCATACCACCAAAGCCAAAAGGAACATGAGCGCCCCACATTCAACGTTGAGGTTTGTCATTGTTCCTCAGCCGACCTTCAAGGCTGATGCCAACATCAGCTCCCCTGAGAAGGAGGGTGTCTCCTCCCGTCAAGGAGACCCAGGTTTTGAGTTTTTGAACACTTTAGCAGCCAACACTAGCCAAAGTGTAGAGAGAGATCTTAGTAGCACAATAACCCATGGGCCTTTTACTTATATTATCAACGAGCCAGACAAATGTGCTGACAGCAGACCTGCACCATTTTTGGCGTTGCTGATAGCCACAGAGGCTCGGCAGGTGGAGGCAAGAAATGCCATACGGCAGACATGGGGGAACGAGAGCGTGGCTCCGAATGTGGGTATCATCCGGCTGTTTCTGCTGGGGAAAAATGAAGGAGAGCTGGGACTTTTACAACAAAGGATGCTAGAAGCAGAGAGCCGGAGGTATCACGATATAATTCAGCAGGACTTTATGGATTCCTACAAAAACCTGACCATAAAGACATTGATGGGAATGAACTGGGTGGCAATTTACTGCCCACAAGCCAGCTATATCATGAAGACAGACAGCGACATGTTCGTCAACACAGAGTACCTCATTTACAATCTGCTCAGGCCAGAGCTAAAGCCTAAGAAGAACTACTTCACTGGCAATAACATGAGAGGCTTTGCACCCAACCGAAACAAAAACAGCAAGTGGTACATGCCCCCTGAGCTATACCGAGGGGACAAGTATCCCACCTTCTGCTCTGGGACTGGTTACGTCTTCTCTGGAGACTTAGCAAGGAAAATCTATCGCGCATCGCTGAGAATCCGCCACCTGCATCTGGAGGATGTGTATGTGGGAATATGCCTGGCTAAGCTCCGGATCGAGCCCACTCCTCCATCCAATGAGTTCCTATTCAACCACTGGCGGGTGTCCTATTCCAGCTGCAAGTACAGCCATCTGATAACATCACATGGGTTTCATCCCAATGAACTACTTAAATACTGGCATCACCTGCAGAGCAACAAACACAATGCATGCATCAACACATTGAGAGCAGGCAGGACAAACTCAAACAGAATGAACAGGGAGAGACCAGCTCAATAACTTAAGAAGTTATCACCAAACTCTCCTTGTTACAAGCTCCTTGTTGGATACAAATAATGATTTATATCTCAGCTCATTCTGTTATAAACATCAACGGATTAATCATCCATTTAATTAACATGGAAACTCTGCAAATTCTGCATAAATGTGTAAAAACTGTGCTCTACTTTTATTGCCAACTTTGTACAAAAGAGATGAACAATGTTTATATGTCTAAGTCAAACCACTGGAGAGTCTATGTACACAGTTATATTTTACAACAAAATAAGCTGTGTTTCACTGTGGCGCAAAGGCTGCTTTTTTGTAATAATGTAAGATTTAGCATACGTGTTTTATATATGCTGCCTTACAGACACAGGCTACTCTAAAACTGGACAGGTTACAGTGCCAATAAACGTTTCCATATTAGTACCAAATAGTCAATGAAGTCATTTCAGAAGACATGACGTTAGCTACTAAATACCCAAAATATTGTACATCAACAACAAATGTGGGACCAGCAACTTTTTATGTATCAAATGACCAAAACCTTATACAATATACGTTTCTGGAAAACATTTTAAAAAGTAAATTTTTGTGCGTTTCCCCTTTTTACTTGAGTGAGATACTGTCTCATGACAACTCCATTTAAAAGAGTTACAGCTAAGGGACTGTTCGTTATTTATTTAAGCGGCTACCGGAGGAGTTTTGGGACCTTTAGCCAAAAAATGACATGACCCTCCCCTCGCCAGTAAAAAAATTTCTATGACCCTCCAAAACGATTTGGAAAAAAGTCATGACCCTCACCCAACAATTTATCAATACGTTCTGTACTGGTTTGCGTTTGGCAAATATATACAGATTTCCATTGTTTTTTTGTTGTTTTTTTTACAGCTATGACATATGAGACTAAACCTCTGCATTCTGATCTGACGCATCCCACCCCACTATTATGGTGTGATGGCCATTTCAGTAGATTTACTCACTAACGTTGTGGAAACAAAATAAGCATGGAAACTAAATGCACACTTCCTGCATTACTACAAATACTAAGTTACTCCTCTAGTAAACTAGTATTCACATGAAATGAAACAATAAAATATTGAGACCATTCAGCAAGGCACTCTGGGAAATATTCAACACACAAACTGGTTGCTATGGACTCGTCACTAGGCTTCCTCCACTTCGCCGTTTAAACAAAGTGGAATAAACGTATACAAGTCCAAATCTACACAAAACCCGCAATCAATTAGTAAGCTGACATCAAATGTGGCATTTAGGAAACCTTTATTGCAACCTTTGCACGGTAAGATGTCCAGAATAGCAACAGTCATTTTAGTTTTTTGCGTCCTGCTGCTCCCATCATCAGCCAGGTAATAATTTTTTTTTTTACTGAAGCAGTATATGAAATCTGATGTATTACCTACCACCATTTAGTTGTTTTGTGTTATTTAAGATATTTATAAAATATCTGATCATGCCAGAATTATTCCACTCATTTTTTAAACAATGCAATTATCTGTTTCAGCCACCAGGAGGAGCTGCTCTATTCTAGGGCTGCAACTAACGATTATTTTCATAGTCGATTAATCTGTTGATTAGTTTCTCGATTATTCGATTAGTTGTTGGTCTCTAAAATGTCAGAAAATGGTGAAAAATGTGGATCAGTGTTTCCCAAAAGCCCAAAATGATGTCCTCAAATGTCTTTTTTTGTCCACAACTCAAAAGATATTCAGTTTACTGTCACAGAGGAGAGAAGAAACTAGAAGATATTCACATTTCAGAAGCTGGAATCAAAGATTTTTTACTTTTGTCTTTAAAAATTACTCACACCGACTAATCGATTATAAAAATAGTTGGCGATTTATTTGAGAGTTGACAACTAAATCGATTCATCTTTGCAGCTCTACTCTATACCAATAATTATAAATAATTTTATAATTATATATAATATATTATTTATAATTATTTACTGGATGTGCCCAAAGTGAAAGTTACATTCCAAAACTATCAGCAGAGTTTTGTTTATCTTACCGTCACTGACTTCAGGGTCATGCCGTGGTAGGTGCCCATGGTATCGATCTTGAAACCCTCCGTTTCTAAGAAAACAAAGAGTTGTTGATTATTGGCAGAACAAAATGGGTTATTTTCAAAAGCAAGTGTATAATATATCATGGCCAAATATTCTGTAACAAGTTTGCATCTTTCAATTCCTACACATAATCAAAACAAATTTTCAACCTTATCTCTACCAAATTTTATTTGTATGTCATCCCTATTGTATGTATGTATGCATTTGCTGAAAAGTAGAATCCCTGTTACAAATGTAGTGCAAAAAGGATAATCACTGTTGCATCTAGAGCAGACGCTTTGATGTCAGTATGAAAGCAGCTGTGTAGCTGCGTTGGATGCTGTGCCACACACTGGCCTTAGATGCCTGGTATTTACAGTATTCCCTGATGACTTAGACAGAGGCATCTGTCAGTGGAGCACAGTGTCCTGACATCTTTAATTGGTCAGTAGAACATCAGTGATATATGCAACTGAAACACACTCAACTATTAGTATTTTTCTACTCAAGTGTCCCAGATATTAAGGAGACTGAGGAACTAAAAGTCTCTTTGCTCTGAAGGACCGTGAAGGTTAGCCAAATTTGACTAATAATAGATTAAAAGACAGAGAATGACATGCAAGTTCCTATGTCTTCCTTGCTTCCTGCTGGTTAAAGAAAGTTAGTAAAGGGAGTTAGCCACAAAGTTAGTGACAACTTCAGCACAGGCTCAATAACTTAAGGTGAGCTGACCGTTAAGGTGGACCAGCTAAAAAAATTTTACTTTAAAAAAGGACAATTCCGGCGCAAAACGAACCTAGGGGGTAATAACGGATGCGTACCCACTGTCGTTCTCTGGGACATGTTTTCATGCTAATTGATTGTGTCTGTAGCTTGAAAGAAGCTAGCGTGGACCGCTGATTAGCTTACAACGCTAGTATTTGGGGCACAGGGAAAGTAAAAATAAATCACTATTTTGTACCACTAAAAAGGCTCAAAATATCAGGCTCTGTTGTGGCATAGCTCTCTCTCTCGTAGCCCTTTCACGGAGCTCCCGCAGCTCTTCGTTCAGTAAACCAAAAAGGTGTGATTGGCAAAGAACAAAAAAAGAAGGAAGAAGAAAGAAGAAAGAAGTTTGCACTGTATTTCGTTAAATGTATATACATTTCATGAAATACAGTGCAAACCGTGCACATTGAATGAAAATCTATCCTTTCAGGAAGGCTATATACATGTTTACGTTTAACTTTGTGGTCAGTTAGATTGCTTAGAGTTACTGAATGCATCTGCCAGACTGTTAACCTGCATACTCAGCACATGTTCTTTATGAGTAATGTGTAATAGTACAGTTGATGGGTGATTTAGCAAATACAAGCACTTTAGGTAGTTTTAAACTGCTTTAAACTGATTTTTATCTATCTGAATGTTTGCTTCACTCTGTCTGGAAACAACAACTAACAGTGGCTAAGACCATACTATTTGAGATTACAGATCTCAAATAGATACAGATTTTTGTTGGTTTCTCCAAATACCTGAGGAAAAATGTCATTAGCGCCACATAATTAACTGTTTTAGTTGAAAAGGAAGGTACAGAAATTGTGGCCAAGGTATTGTATATACAAAATTTCACCTGATGTTTTTATGAAATCATATGTTCATAAATCTTTCATAAATCAACTATTTGTCTTAGTCATTGTCATGTTTAACCCTTTTGTTGTCTTGCCTTGTCCTTCCGGGTCAAAATTGAAAATTCACTTTTTTTAGCGTTTTTTTCTGGCCTGTTTGTCGCTTTTTGAGACAAACGTGCTTTTGGCAATTTAAAAAAAAAAAGTTTTTGTCAAAAAAGCTTTTAAAGTTTTCTTTATCCATGGTCAATAAACCGATTTTATATGACATTAAACCTATTTTTTTTTAGGTAAAAAAGCAGAAATTATGCATTATTTTGACTAATAAGTGGATCACAGACTGGTGTATGATAAAGTTTAGTCAGGATACTGTTTTAAAACCATGTAAACTTTTTTTTCAAATGCTATAAAACTGAATGAAACACCTAAAATTCAATGAAAGTAATCATTAATATTACTTGCATAGAACATTGTATGGAACCCATAAAACAAATTTGACCCGAGGACAACAACAGGGTTAAAAGTCCATTCATTTTGAAGTCCACCACTTGACATTCAAAAAATGTATGTTGGAACAATCCGTGAAATTAATATTTTGTTGTGTTTTCTAGTAAATTAAGTACCCTAACTTTTAGATTAAGTGTTGGTCATTCTCAACACCTTTGAATGAAGTTACATCGTGATAAATTAATGGACTACTTGCGGAGTGATATGAGACATGAATCAGAGGCACAAAAAACGTTGACAGCAGTGACCAGTCACCCCCCCCACACACACAAAAAACAAAACAGATTTGCATGATTTACGAGAGCCTCATTTTCAGGTTGGAAAATCTGGATTTCCGGATTTATCCGGAAGAATTACACCCCTGAGAAACTGTCCACTTACAAAGTTCTCAATGCTTCGGTTAACATGTAGGGACCCTCATTATGCTACCGTTGAAGTTTGTTGATATTTTGAGCCTTTTTAGTGGTAAAAATAGCTATTTATTTTTACTTTCCCTCTGCCCCCAATACTAGCGTTGTAAGCTAACCAGCGGTCCGCGCTAGCTTCTATCAAGCCACAAACAAGCAATTAGCATGAAAACATGTCCCAGAGAACGACAGAGTGGGTACACATCCGTTATTAACCCCTAGGTTCATTTTGCGCCGGAATTGTCCTTTAATGTTTCATTCACATACTCTTGTGACATTGTAAAAAAGCACATTGCTATTGCCAGGTGGGTGACAGCTTTGTTCGACTCATTTTCTGTAACCAGTGTAGCATGAAGGCACATTTGGTGGACCTAGCAAGCTAATGTTAGCTAGCCAGCGGCTGCACGGTACTTCAAATCTATGTTTTGTAGTAGTTCAGACTCGCACACACATACACCTTTGTTAACGTTCAAGACTAAAATTAGCTACAGAAGCACAAATTAAACTCACCCTCTTTTCCTTTGAACCGCTCCTGATCGTATCTGTTGTAGGCAGCTGGGACAGGCTGCTTGTTCCTTAGGGATGGGTCCTGGAAACAACAAGAAACCCAAACAATTCATTACTTTACATACCTGTCAGTACACTTAGTCAAAACCTTAGTAATCATTTATAGACTTGCCACTGTTCCAACCTTCCAGTTAATTTCAAGCTCGAATCATTTGAGAAAAAAAGAATGTGTAAGGAAAAGTAGCAACTGACTGGTTTATCCAAGTCATGCCCTATTATAGTACACACACACACACACACGTTCTTACCACTTGAGTAGTGTTCTGTGCTGGTCTCTGCTCTGGTGCTCGCCCTTCTTCTCTGGCTTTCACTGACTGCAGGATGGCGAAGATGTTCTTGGAGAAATTCTGCAGAGGAGCAATACAGATTATGAGGAGGTCAACACCCTTGCAAAAATGATTGCTTTTCTTATCATTTGGTGAACAAGAGTGAAATGCATTCAAAGTTCCAGGGTCCCAACCTGAAAGGCTTATTTTTTTCCCAATTTAGAGACCCACCCGCATGTACATTTCACTCCCCCTCTACCAGTCCACGTAGGCCATGTTGCTTTTTAAATTATGTATTGCATTGATGTATTAGTGTTTTCTTAACGATTTATTTTAATGATTAGAGAGGCTGCTTTCAGTATGTATGTATGTAGTTAGGCTGCTGTTCCTCAAGCGTCTCTCCCACTAAACTCACTTACAAATGCTGCTGCTGCTCTCTGCTATGTTCACATTTTAGAGAATGTAATTCATATTTTCCTCATTGATTATGTATTATTTTACCCACCCACATCCCATTTGCTACTAATAAGAATGTAAACTTATATGATCGGGAGCCGATGAGGTACAAAATCAGGAATTTGGATAGGCCTCATGTTCCATGGCAGTGGGACATAACACAACAAAGTTACTTATAAAGTTGTCCTTTGCAGTTGTTTCAATAGATGCTTTAACAAGCACACTTTTAAAAGGTGTGAGAAATGCCTAGCTTTAAAGAATAAAAGTCCAAAACAGAGAGGAAGAGGTTTTTAAATGTAGCCATCTCGGTGTGGACATTAGACTGGGAAATCGCCAGAATAATTTCTCTAAGCATACAATTAACATTATAATGGCTTTGAGATGAGCATGTCAAAGTACTTCAGTATTAGGCTTTTTAGACCTAATCAAACTAATTGAAGTCACATGGTGGGTCAGCTGATTGTAAGGCCTACATATATCCCTTCATCAAATGTGTCCACCATTTGCCTGAAGAAGACCCAGCAGGGTTGAAACGTTGCCTTTGTATTAAATATTGGAGCTTAAAGCAGTGCTGCGGACATTAACTTTTTTTTCACTAAAAGTACTTCAGTGGCCCAGAAATAAATCATATTTTTGAGTAAATACACACTGGATGAAAATCATTCTATTGCTGCCATCTAGTGGTTGAGACTTTCACCTTGCTACACACTCAAGGTATTTACACAATTGGGTTGTCTAGGAGTTTCTCCCACATCCAAGGCCATTGTCCCAAAGAGTTCAGCAGGTTTGGTAAAATAGGACAGCTGCTTTCGAACTCCGGTATGTAGAGTAACGAGCCCCGGTGCTGTCCATTAAGTCTACACCAAAGGGGTTCACAATAGTTCAACATCAGAAAAAGCATATCTGGTTAAAGTCTACATCAGTACAAATATTTTCAAATGAGAGCTGTGCCATGTTTGAAGGCATTGCTGCATAGTTACAAAAATGGCACATGAAATACTAGGGCTGGGCGATATGGAGAAAATCAAATACCATAATATTTTTGACCAAATACATCAATGTCGATATTGCGGCGATATTGTAGGGTTCACAATTGGTGCTTTCACAAAATATTTACACAATGACATTTTTGATGAATAGTCATCAATAATGTGGATATGACGACTACGTGGGTAAAAGCAAATTGCAGAAAAGTACATAATTTTACTGTAATGCAGCTAGTAAAACCTAGCCTGGTTGACACCAGACCCTTCTCAGTTGTAACTGAGAGTGGGTCTGGGCAAGGTTCATTCGCAGGTCATTTCCAAAGGGGCGTCAACAATGGACGCAGCTCAAATGCCTCTGGGCGCATTGGATAGTCCTTCAACCAATCAGACCAACGATCTGGGTGACGTAGCAGCGACAGCGGCATTAACGGGTTGCTGCGCTTCGGGGGCCGTCATGTTGAATGTAAACAAAAAGCTGCTTGCCGTCGCTGCGCTATGGTCATCGTGTAAAGCCCGCGTCAACGGTTGGGATTGGTGCCTCGATTTGGAAAAATTGGAAATGGGCTTGAATGGGCTCTTGGCCAGACTGACTTGCAGAGCAAACCTCAAATCTGCCGTAAGTTTTCAGGGTTTTCCCAGGCTAAGTAAAACTAGAAAAAGACAACACTGTGTCATATTACGATATCCAAAATCTAAGACGAAATCTAGTCTCATATCACGATAGAGCCCTATTAAATACCTTGTAATGTACATGGCTTAATGTTAAATTGTTGGTTGGAAATGTTCTTACAGTAAAGCCTCCCACTCCCAAATGATTGAATGACAACCCTGGGTATGAACTAAAGTATTTGGACCAAGTTTGAAAACCCCTTTAAACCTAGAACAAACCAATGATGATTGGAAGAGCAACACAGTAGACACTTTCATCCCACAGGAGTCAGTGCAACAATGCTTTCCAGACATAAAATATTGTGTGTAATCTTTGCATGTTCATTAAACCTCATTTACAAACTGTGTAATGATCCTGTCAAGACAGAAATCTAGGTCCAATATTGAGCCAATGTGCAGGTAAGAATAAAAGAAAATCCCCAAACTCACATGCTAATCTGACACAGGTGTATTTGAAGGAACAGTCTGACATTTTGGGAAATACCATTGATTGCTGTCAGAAGAGACATTAGATATCATTAGCTTGAAGTGGACTCTGACCTTTCCAGTGCTCTGGAGAATAGTTGTCCTGGTCCTCCAGACCCTCTCTCTGCTGACAATATCTCTGGTGACATCCACCTCAGCGTCCACAAAGCTTCTCTGCTTCAGGGTTATGTCATCATCCAGATCCGTTTTGATGGTGGAACGTTTCTTGGCCATAATTTTGGCTTTGATGGCCGCAATTTTCTCCACCGACATGGCCTCAGACAGTGATCTGGAGGAGGAGAGAAGTTAGGATCATTTGAACAGCTCACTGCTTCGAGGAACTGGTATGGCGACATCCAGCAATCCGATAAATGGTGATCAGTTAATACTGATATGGTTGAATACAAATATAAATCTACATTGGAGAGAGTATTGCTTCATATAGAAAACACATTATGTATAAATGCAGCTGGGGAACATCAATTATACCTGATCTGGTCAGTCTGCACAATGCCCTCTTTGTGGCCCTCCAGACGGGCAGCCAGCCGCTCCTTATCCAGACGTACTCGCTCCTCATCCTTAAAAGGAAAACAGTGTACACACTATTAACAAACTACAGAATGAAACAAGATAATATCTGATGCCTATGATTTACCAGATCAGCAACACAACAATTATATTTTTTAAACTGCAACAAAATGCATTTCATTCATAACTAAATTTACAAACAAGACTGTTTTATTTTGGCTAAATATATACTGACTGATGGAACACGTAAATGTTTCAATAAGCAAAAATCCTTGTAGATGTAAAATTATTTAAGCCATGTTTATTAAATTGGCTTTAATCAAAACTTAAAAGGCCATCTTAGATAAAATAGTTTAGTACATTGTTACAAATATGTTGTTTTAATCCAATTTCAATGTGGTTAAAACCCTTTTAGGACAAGAGTTCCCCACCTACATTTGTATTGCTTCACTATAGTGGAACTTATTGATTATTCAGCTGTTACCAATAATCAACAAAACATCACCCGTCAGTAATAGCTTCTCTATGTACTGGAACTGTTCCTGCTCATGGAATAGAGATAAGGTAGTAAATGCTCCAGAGCAGCACTGATGTAAGCATAGTGTTTATACTAAGCAACTGTTAGTGGAAGATATTTCATGTCAGTTTACCTCAATCCTTGGTTTTTTGGCTTCAGAAGATACCTCGTCAGCTGCTCTTTTGACTAAAAAAAAAGCAGAAGAATGGTATTATTTCACTGCACAAAGTCCATTTGGTTTTCGTACCAAGTTGACTGAGATACTCCCCTTTTTTAAAGAAAATATCTGTGAAAGTATGACCCAGCTGCAGAAATAGCAGATAAAAGATAGCTGCAAGATACACTTTATTAAATTGTAGTCAACATTTAAATAAAAATTACTCAAAAATCAATTATTACTGCAGGTGGCATTAGCTCTTCAAACTTCATGCAACAAATATGATGTGAACTTACCTTGTGTTGGCCTTTGCAAACCTATTTCTATAGGTGCACTTCTGTCAATACTTGTTGATGTAGCTGTGAAAAGACACAATTAGAAACAGCCTTAATAAGTTACCAATTATATCAACTACAGCTTGGCTCATCCTGGTAGCGCTTAATCCATAAATGCTGTCATTAATGTATGTTTTAGTCAATCAAAACCATTAAGAAATCAGGACAGTGTTAATCACCTCTGGCTCTACATGCCACTGTACTTACTCTGCTGTTCTGCTCTTTTTATCTTAATTCTTACTCTCTTATTTTTAATACATTGTGTGTGTGTGTGTGTGTGTGTGTGTGTGTATGTATATATATATATATATATATATATATATATATATATATATATATAGTTTGTTCTGTTTAACCTGTTTGTTTAACTTATTTTAGAGAATGTGTGACATGCACCTACAACACCAAAACAAATTCCTATGTATAAAAAATGTACTTGGCAATAAAGCTTTTGTGATTCTGATATATTGAAGGACACACAAACATATTCTTAACATTCTGCACACAATAGAAAAAGATCACAATAGATCTCAGAAGCGTTAACTTTACTTACAACTCTCGCCATTGAGATATGACAGCAAGCCTTTTCGATCAGGTCGCCTGACAACAGGGATGTTCTCTGTCTATAAACAACATACAATCATGTCACCCCAAAGCATTTCTGAAAATATTCTGCATACTAAACAAACAAACAAAAAAACAAAAAAAAAGAGGCTGAAATACTGTATTATATTCAAATAATACTGGCACTGACAGGTTGAGGCACTTTGAAAGTTATTCAAGAGCACTTACTGCAGCTCTTCGCACATAGGATGGATGTGGGAGATGCACATTGTTGAGCAAGAACAAGATAGAGTCCAAAGTATAGTACTCTTTGGGCTGGCCCTCTTTACCAGTACTGAAGGTAGAAACACAAGCAAAGAAAAACAGAAAAATCACTCAAACCTCAAGTGCACATTTAAGTTAATCTTAAGTGCACAAGTATAGGTATATAAAAAATATAGTAGTTGAGTTAGTTACTTTTTTAAAGTAACGAAACATTTGTTCTGAAATCAAATTAACACAGAACTACTTTCAACAATGATCTGGTTAGCTAACCTACTAATCCTTTTAGCAACCTAATGGTATGCGTTACATAAGCAAAGTTTGCTTTTGACACGGTAAACACAAGTGCTTATAGTCATGACTGATACTAAAAACACAAGTCTTTCCACTTGGTACACAGGAACCCTGACTCCATGGGAACACAACTCAACGATAGCTAACGTCGCTAATTAGTTAGCATCACATCACAACTGCAAGTTTAGCTGTGTAGCTAGCTAGCTACATCTTTCAACACATTTAAAGTTTAAAAAATATTAATTGACACGCATAGAAGCTAGCAAAGAGTCCACGTGGTTTAGGGTAAAATACTTAAGTATCATGCCATAGTAACCAAAGAGTGCCTAAAGTTGTAAGTACAACAGCGAGGAGAGGAGTTGGGCTAGCATCTTAGCATCTAGCTAGCTAGAGAGCTTTCCGCCGTTACTAGCACCACAAGGCACAGATGAGCTTCAGCAGCGGGCCTTCAGAGGCGATTTATAGCTATTTCAGCACTAACGTACCCCCAGATTATGTAGTTGGTCTTGACATTTTTCGGCCAGGAGAACTCCCCAAATATAACTTCATCTCCTTTAGCGACGATTTCTTTTTTCTGAATGTTATACTGACGAAGAACACTCAACACATCCGCCATCTTCACTTGTCTGATGTAGTGTGTTTGCAAGGCCCCCAGTTAACATCATGTGGCCTCGTATGTTGCCTGATCTGAATCTAACTTTTTTGAGGCCAATTTCCCTTGGTTACAAAATTGTCAGAGCTGGCAGTGAAGACCATTTTTCCCCCTTGTTTGCCAGGTCGAATTATATCCGATGTAGATAAACGTAATTCTTAATTTTAATTAGTTGGTTTGTCAGCACTGGCAGACAGTAGTGGTAGAGTCCCAGTGCCTTGCTCTGACAGTATGGACTCTTTGTTCACAGTTATTAAATCCATATTATATACTCACTAGGAAGTATCGTTGACTTCCAGGAAGTCAGACAGTTATTTGTAACATGGACAGCCAAACACAACAATATTTGAGGAGCAGCAAAGTGTTTATTAGAGGTTTACATTGCTACTATAGTTAAGTACTTACATGTTAAGCACAATGGATGCAACAGACAATATGAGGGAAAATAAGTTAATCATGGTGGTAAAAGACTTGTGAACTACCATACATCATAATAACTATATCTTGTGTCAGACTTCAAACGATCTAATATTTTAGTTTAATAGCTTACCTTTGGCCAAACTGACAATGACAGTATCACCATGTGGACAAAGATCCTTCACAGTAACATGGTCAGGTATGTATTCCTCTTTATATAGAGTGAATTAATGAGTTAAATGAATTAACAAGTTATGTGAATGTTGTCAGTAATTACAATTACTGTTGACCAAAACAAGAAGCAACACTGTAGTTGTTTGCTTGCATTTCCCCAAAATGGATTGGCCCCAAACGCTAAAACACTGTAAGCAGCGGGTTTATTCTTTGTTTGAAGAAATATAAAGCATTGCACTTTAAATCTCTACAGTGACATGTTTTACAAAATTACATTGAATTGATTTTATTCCAAGAAAGTAATAGTTATGTTAGTTTTTGCATAGTCTTGCTTTGCCAGACCTTCCTCCACAGCGCTGCGGAGGGGGGTCTGGCTACTCCACACAGCATTCCGGGATGGAAGTAAAACGTTCTCTGGTTTACTGGCATCTCTTTAAACCAATCACAATCGTCATGGGTGGTGCTAAGCTCTGCACGGAGCCGCTGCAAAAAGGCCTCGGGAAGGAATTTGTTTTGGTGGAACGTGTACGTTCAAAAGTTGTTTTACACGTGCAAGAGAAACCTCAGGGTGGACGATTTACCCTGCAGAGATCTTTTGAGCAGTTAACCATAGTCCTCGTAATTCCCCGGAGTTTAAAATTCCAACACAAAGAATGTGGTAGAAAACGGACATCGGCGAAAAGACATGCATCCGGCGGAATTTCCTGCGGCACTGGAGCAATCCCGGAAGTTGAACTTCGTGGATATAGACTAGTTTTTGCATAATGAACATTCTTAAATCAAAAGTACAGAAATATTACTGTGCTAGCAGATTCAGTTCCGTTAAACCGACGTTAAATAGCTATGAAGAATAGCATAGAATTCATAATATGAGAATAAGCCAACTTCTCCAATTTACAGTAAACTGACTTACAGTCCCAAACATTGGCATTATTGTGTCACAAAGGAAAATCCCATATAATCCCCCCAAAAAATGTATCAACACATTTAAGAGCACCTAGGGTATTCTTTATAGCACTGGTTCTCAAACTGTGGTATAAGTACCACTGGTGGTACGCAAACTCCCTCTGATATCGTATATGTGGTCTATATTTAAAAACGTTATACCATAGAAATACTACATTTCCAATAATAATCCAATAATAATTTGCACTATTTAGAATGTATTACTGTATCATAGATATTACTTATCTTTTTTAATTATAAATATGAATTATTTTTTATGATCTTATTTGTATATATTACTTATCTTTTATATTATACTTGTTATACGTGTCTTTATTGCACCGTGGGTCGGAGAGAAACATTTTCAATTGCTCTGTATGTCCGGCACATATTGCAGAATTGACAATATTGTAAAGTTGACTTGACTATAATACTTGTAATTAATTAAATTAATAATTAAAAATAAGTGTTTGTTTAAGTGTAATATTTTTTGTTTAGATATCAGCTTGCTACATAGTTACATTACTACCGGTTAAAAGTTTGGGGTCACTTAGAAATTTCCATTCCACTCCATTACAGACAGAATACCAGCTGAGATCAGTTGCATTGTTTTATTAATCAGGGCAGCAGTTTTCCGATTACATTATGTGCTTGCATAATTGCAAAAGGGTTCTCGACTGTTGTAGAAAGAAGTGGCTGATCTTTAATGCAATATCTACATTGCCCATTATCAGCAACCATTCAAACAGGAACTATCAGGAAGAGAAGTGTTGATGAGGAGGAGAATATTTCGAGCAGCCCTGTTGAAACTATAGTGGACGAGCACAAGTGCTAGTCGCTACTTAAAGGTGATGTCACGCGTTTTTTAGGCTACAACATTTTTTGTCACATACAGCAAACATCTCCTCACTATCTGCTAGCTGCCTGTCCACTGAACACACTGTAAAGAAATCTCTCTCTAGACAGGTCTCTGTAGACAGCCCAGGCTCCAAAAAAGGCAACAAAAAAACTGTGCCAACCTGCACCACCAAACATAACAAACAAACAAACAGTCTTCTAGCGTTCCAGCCAATAACCAACAAGAAGGATTTGGGGGTTAGGGTTGGGGGGTTGTCTGTCAACAATAAATATTGTAGGGTAAACATATGCTACTCTATTTTAATGTGGGCCATGATGGTGGTACTTAGAGAGCCTAATATTTTCTGAAGTGATACACGGTGTAAAAAGTTTGAGAACCATTGCTTTATAGGATAAATTGGACAAGAGCAGAACAGAAAATTCAGTTTTAAAAGAAGAATTGTCTTAAGGGAAAACAAATGTTAATATAACTACAAATTGTACCTAGACTAAAGGCAAGAGTTGTGTAAATTGAATTCTAGACATGTATATTACTTTTAAAAAAACATGTTCTGACCAAGTCAGTCAATAGAATACATTTCAACTTGTGGTGCTTTAGTTTTCAACTCCTCTCTTTTACAGTACACCAGTAATTATTTATAATTATGCTACATAATACAGAGGGACAGGCTTTCAAATTTAAAAGGCCTCTACCATCATATCAAACCTGCTCAAATCATACCATAGATACATACTAGAAACAACAGTGAATCACCTTAAAATAAACCTACAGTTGCACTAAGCCTCAAACATTCGGACTCTTACACTGTTCCTCTTATTTAATCTACCAACATCTGGCTATAAATAAGTGGAATTTATTGTTCAATGGGTTAGTGTCTCACCAAGAACCATCAAAGCACTCAAAATACAGAGTGCTGTTTGCACTTACACTCTTGACAGTATGATATGCAATGACATATCTTATCAATTCCTTTTTAAATTTCTGAAAAAAATATATGCACATAAAATTTGCTGAGTGTTGTCCAGCCCGCTGGACAATTTGTCTATTGACTTGTAAGCGACAAAACACAAAAAGAGAATTAGGAATTGTAATTGCCAACATCTTTTGGATTTTTAGGGCACTTTTGTGCCTTCCTTTTGTGCTCCAACCACACAATTTAGAGACAATCCCAATTCTTTATCAGATCAGATCCTGGGCCAGGTCACGAATGACGGTCAAAGCTCCAAGGTCGAAGCCACAGATGCTCAGTAAACGCCTGTCTTCTGTGTCTGCAATGGCGTGTCCAATGGAAGTCAGCCCACACATCACCAATTTGGAATTGGCTCCAGATTTCTGTTGAGAAAATACACATCAACTTTTTATTTTTATTGTTTTGGTTTTTGGGCTCAAAATGTTACTTTCTTTTTTTGTGTTAAAGACATTATTTTTAAAAGGGAGCAAATGACAGTTTAATTCAGTAACAGTTATACTTATACATTACAGAAAATTGCCCGTCTTCTAGCGCTCAACTTTCTAACACACTACTTCATGAAATAAACTGTACTATTCAAATGTCATGTCATTCTGGAAATTGATCAGCATTAATATAAATGTGAAAAGGAACCTCATCCCATTTGTCTGATTAAGTCTGCACCCATCAAATTGCAAATTCATTTTATCTGGGGTTTGTGTAAGCCTATTTTCTAAACAATCTTTATCCCAGAGGACATAAAATCCACTCCCCAAGCAGACATGTATGAATAAATGTACTTCTCTGTGCTTCTTCAGAGACTCCACTGGGCTGGCAGTGAACGTCCACAACGGGTTGTTGGTCAGAATGATGAACACATCTACAGCTTTCCCATTCTCTGTGGCCCATGTGATGGGAAGGGTGCAGTCTGTGCTGCCACCCGGGATCTGTAACATACAGTATGGTGGAAAGGTCAGAAACAGAACTCAAGATCAAGACCAAGATATATTCAGTGAAGTCAATATGAACACAATGCTTGTTTGCTATTGGAGTGACCAATATACAAATATAATTTGTAACAGAATGTAGTCTGAAATCAGAGATGGTTGTATAAAAAAAAAAAAAAAAATGTTTTCCTTACCCAAAGTATAATGAGTGATCAGTAGCTGTAATTCATTTCTTATTCTTTGAAGCTGTGACTTACCTTAACCAGTTCAAATGTTGCTTGTGCGAGAGTCATGTCAGCAGAGACAGAGCATGGAACCAAAGCTCCTTCAGAGTAGGATAGCACATGTGTGTCTGCCTCTGTCCTTGCAAAAATCTGTGCCAGGCAAAAGAAAAGCAGGACATCAACAATTACAAAAATCTCTCTCAGACATATGCGACACACACAATGCTACAAAACAAAATAACTAGACATGCTATAAGTACTCTCACATTTAACATTTGGCACGTCTCTCAGCTAATAACTCCCAGAGGGCCTGTGGGCTAAGATAATCTTAGCCATAAGTTTGAATTAATAAGAAATAAGAATTTTGTAGGAATCCATAGTATGTGTCAACAGACCAATTCCTTGACCCAGGCTTTCCTAAAAGATGGGACGGCCTGAGCCCTGCTTACAGTCACAGCTGTTCCAACTGGTACAACAGTGTTCCCTCTTTTCAGCAGCGTCAAAAAGTACCTTACCTGAAAACAGCGTGTAGTTTCGTTTTAGCATCTCACATCACACTTCCAGTCACTATGACCACTACTATGGTCAGAAACATTGTGCCAAAATATGAACAATAACGTCGCTGTCCACGTGCTTATATGCTAGTGTTAGCTACCGACGGTTAGGCTACCTTGAAACCGTCCAGCAAATAGACGGTACCGTAGGGTGCCGTTACCTGAAACAGGTTATTTGTGTGTAAAATGAGCGGTGACGTTAAATCAAATCAAAACAAAATGCTGAGTGAACATTACTAGCTACGTTTTTCATGTTGGTTTTGAGCGGTATGCACCCCCACTAACCTGGAAAACGGTTTTAAAACAGTAACGTTAATACAGCGTGTCGGAATACAGCGTCTCCTGCAGGGGGGAGTCAAAGGCAGAGGGACCGCAGCGTTCGCTAACGTTAGCTTCTTGTCTCATCTGGGGTCTGAAACAGTCCCTCCAGGATTTCTCGATGTCGCCAATTCACGCAAATTCAACCAATCACCGTGAATTTGGTGCGACTCGCAATTTTGACCAATCACCACAACTTTTCTGCAAATTTGACCAATAACCTGAAGTTTCCCGCGACTTCAACCAATCACAGCAGTCCCACGTGCCGTAAGTATGTGACTCTGAGAGCCAATGACCAAGCGGGAGTGAGAACGGCCACGGGTTGATCATTTCCTTGTTTCTGATGAAGACGAGATGCGTGTGACTGACTCGAACATCTCACATTTACCAACAAAACGTACAGCGAAAGACCGTGCAAAACATTTCAGACCGTCCTGCCGACCTGTATACATTTTAATCAATGTACGCTGTAAAACATTTTTCTCTCTAAAAAGGTCGCTGAAAGCTGCTGCTGTTTCAATCCTGTCGGCTCTCTGCAGTGGGCGGGGCTGCTCAGTTCCGCCCGCGACTGACGCGCACACACACACACAAACACACACGGTGGCTGCAGGAAAAACCAGAGATGAGACGACACGAGGACCTAAATTGACACTACGCTCGTTATTGTGTGTATCAAGTGCAATGATAAGTTAAAGTCCAATAAGTAACGTTACTTTATCAAACCGTATGAATGTGTGTCCCAGGCCAGGATAGGAAATTAACTAACAATGTAAAGATCAACAAGCCACTGACACATATGTTCAGATTTGATTTATTCAATAAATTATAATTTTTTGTCTTAAATCCACCAGCCATTTTCAGATTATACCAACATTTGCAGCATTCTGAGCCTTTTTGGTAAGGTTACTAGGAAATCTCCGCACAGAGTAGTTTTATTCTCCCCAAAACAAGTTTCCTTTTTAATGAACTATAGACATTGCAACTTTTATCAAAAGCTCCCGCAAAATCAGGCATTTTGGGCCACAACAATCTCAAAAAAAGGCCGCGAAATCCTGGAGGGACTGGATAAACAGTAAATTCATCAAATTCAGTGTCCACAATGCTATTTTCCAATAAACTGTAGCTGTCATATTTCACAGCAACCGCGTGAGTGCGGATTTCATGTCGCGACTTTGCCTAAGACTGAGCGACAAGTGTTCTCGCCCTGTTGTTTATTTGGTTGCCATGACTTCGCGAGTGATGACGTCCTGTCACTGTTCCAGTAGCTCTCCCTAAAGGGGAGCGAGAGCAGAAGACAGTTTGCTTGAGTTCAGTAGAGCAGACGGCTCTGCAGTCGTGTAATTACGACTTTATGACTTTTCATAAACAGCTGAAGGAGCGGCGGTGCGCCACTGCTACATGTACATAGCGGAAACCCTGTTGTGCGTCTGCCCTATTTCTGATACCGTGGCGGCAGCAGAAATTTTGCTGTGGCGAGTCGCCATGGCAAAATCAACATAGAGGAAACACTGGACAACAACTGCCCACACACTGTGTAGATATCTTGCTCTAGTATTGTCTTACCATGGTAATAGCTGCAGCGGCGACAGCAGTGCTGATTGACGTCCCTGGGACAATGCTGCTTAGCGATGTGCTCACGTCTACTGCCACTACGAAGCGTTTACCCACAGGCTCCACATTCTGGAGACAGAATCGCGACAGTACGAGAGGTTAAGAGTTAGCTGATGCTATTGTTTGTTACTTCTTTGAAGGTCTTTGAAAAGCTTAGAAAATAAAAAAGAGCCTACCATAAAACTCTTATAAAAGGCAGAGTCCATTGCTTTGAGGATGCTGCTGACTGGTTCCCATTTTGTTTTACCCTGATAGCCTTGGCCTCTTTTGTAGTTTTCAGCAAACAAAAGTATGCTGAAAGGGTGGATCTTTGCCTGTTGATTTCAAGACAGGCATTAAATAGTTTAACATTTGACTCATGTTTAATTAAAAACACTACTGTAAATCAATTAGCCAGTCCTATGGGTCCTACCTTCGCCAGGGCTGTCTCGCTCTGGATTCTGTCACACACAGCTTGTGTTTCTGAACTTCCTGGTTCAAGAATTTTTTTTGATGTCATCTTACCCAAGATCTTTAGCACTGATTGGAGAGGCATTTCCTTTAACAAAGCTCTCCATACCTCCAGAAAAAAAAACACATACCCCTTTATCAGTTGATGAGAAAAAAAATATTTCCAAATGACAAATGCCCTGACAACGCAATGCTGTTTTTCAGCTGATTCTGAAGTGTTTGAAGTCAGAGATTCCCACCAGCACGAACCACCCACCTGCTTGGACTTCAGATGGTCTGTCAGCAGCTGTTCCCTCTCCAGTTTGTGTTCCTCTATTAAATTGATGACCTCGGTTTCATCACAACTGTGCTTGACCTTCTCCACCACTTCAAGATACGAAAGCACTTTGACAACCTCTTCTGAGTTATCTTTGTCAGAGTAGGCAAGCTGGACTTCTTTCCATCCTTTTGTTACATATTTGCAGATCAAGGCAATTGCTGAAAACACAAATGACCATTACAGTCTTACTCAAGTGGTCTTTTTTTCATCTTAGTCATGACATAAGGTCAAAACATACAGTGGTGTGAAAAAGTGTTTGCCCCCTTCCTCATTTCCCTTTCCTTTGCATGTTTGTCACACTTAAGTGTTTCGGAACATCAAACCAATTTAAACAATAGTCAAGGACAACACAAGTAAACACAAAATGCAATTTGTAAATGAAGGTGTTAATTATTAAAGGTGAAAAAAAATCCAAACCATCATGGCCCTGTGTGAAAAAGTGATTGCCCCCTAAACCTAATAACTGGTTGGGCCACCCTTAGCAGCAACAACTGCAACCAAGCGTTTGCGATAACGTGCAATGAGGCTTTTACAGCGTCCTGGAGGAATTTTGGCCCACTCATCTTTGCAGAATTGTCCTAATTCAGTTACATTAGAGGGTTTTCGAGCATGAGCGGCCTTTTTAAGGTCATACCACAACATCTCAATAGGATTCAGGTCAGGACTTTGGCTAGGCCACTCCAAAGTCTTCATTTAGTTTTTCTTCAGCCATTCGGTGGTGGACTTGCTGGTGTGTTTAGGATCATTGTCCTGCTGCAGAACCCAAGTTCGTTTCAGCTTGAGTACACGAACAGATGGTCGGACATTCTCCTTCAGGATCTCTTGGTAGACAGCAGAATTCATAGTTCCTTTTATCACGGCAAGTCTTCCAGGTCCTGAAGCAGCAAACAGCCCCAGACCATCACACTACCACCACCATATTTTACAGTTGGTATAATGTTCTTTTTATGAAATGCAGTGTTCCTTCTACGCCAGATATACTTGGACACACACCTTCCAAAGAGTTCCACTTTTTGTCTCATCGGTCCACAGAATGTTGTCCCAAAAGTCTTGGGGATCATCAAGATGTGTTCTGGAGAAATTGAGACAAGCTTTGATGTTCTTTTGCTCAGCAGTGGTTTTCTCCTTGGAACTCTGCCATGCAGGCCATTTTTGCCCAGTCTTTTCCTGATGGTGGAGGCATGAGCGCTGACCTTAACTGAGGCAAGTGAGGCCTGCAGTTCTTTGGACGTTGTTGTGGGGTCTTTTGTGACCTCTTGGATGAGTCGTCGCTGCGCTCTTGGGGGTAATTTTGGGCGGCCGGCCACTCCTGGGAAGGTTCACCACTGTTCCATGTCTTCGCCATTTGTGGATAATGGCTCTCACTGTGGTTCGCTGGATTCCCAAAGCTTTGGAAATGGCTTTATAACCCTTTCCAGACTGATAGATCTCAATTACTTTCTTTCTCAATTGTTCCTGAATTTCTTTGGGTCTCGGCATGATGTGTAGCTTTTAAGGATCTTCTGGTGGACCTTACTGTGTCAAGCAGCTCCTATTTAAGTGATGCCTTGATTGTGAACAGGTGTGGCAATAATCAGGCCTGGGTGTGGCTAGAGAAATTGAACTCAGGTGTGGACAACCACAGTTATAGTATGTTTTAACAAGGGGGGCAATCACTTTTTCACACAGGGCCATGATGGTTTGGATTTTTTTTCTCCTTTAATAATTAACACCTTCATTTACAAATTGCATTTTGTGTTTACTTGTGTTGTCCTTGACTTTTGTTTAAATTGGTTTGATGTTCCGAAACACTTAAGTGTGACAAACATGCAAAGGAACAGGAAATGAGGAAGGGGGCAAACACTTTTTCACACCACTGTACATGATACAGATTGTTAGTTAGGTCAGGTTTACAAATGTACAGGGTCAGGAAAGATATAACATAAATCTTACAACACAAATCAAGATCATGCTTTGGTGCTGGTATTTTGAACATTTTGTCATTCATTTAACTTGGACATTTTTGAGCCAGTAGCATGTAGTGTCTTCTGTCCTTGTTGTTAAGTGTCTATGTGACCACTGTTCCTCTTTTCTTTTGGAGTTTTTCTGTTTATCATGACTTTTGAGGCATTTTCCCTCCTCTAATCATTACATGACTTTGTAGCATTTACAACACTCTGTGAAATCTTACCAATGATGACCGTAAGATCTCTATTAAAGCTCACACATACTGCTTATTGGTATTCAGCTTAGCAAACTTTCTACATTTTAGTTGTGTTGCCTGTAAATAGCCATCAGTATGGGTCTGTGTTAACTCACCTTCATTAGCTGGTTTAGTGTGTGAGAGCCTAAGCAGATCCTGGTGTGACCATCCCTCTCTCTGTTTACACTTGGTCAAAGCCGCAGCCAGACTCATGGCATCTTGCTCATTGTACCAGTCAGACACTGCTCTCCTCAGGGCACGTCCCCAAATACCACACTTCATACCCTCTTTCAGTTCCTTCTTGTTATTTATGAAAGAAAACAGGTGGGCAGGGTCCTGACAAACTTCCTTCAGGGCTTTAAACGCTGCCTGTCTGGTCTTTAGCTCCGAGTGCTGGGAGCACAAAGCCAAGGCAAAAAAGGAGGGGCCGAGTCGGACAGCTCGCCCATCCTGAGTGAACCTTTTTATCTCCTCCACCACCTCGGCACCTCTGCTCTCCTGCAGCAGGGACAGCAGAGCTCCGGCGCTCTCCATGCTGACATGGCCCTCCTCTCTGGCAGTGTATAAGTCTCCCTCCGAGCCATAGCAGAGGAAGCGGCACAGTCTGGCCTTGTCACTGACCTCCCAGGGACAGCCATCACCAGTTGAGTTCAGGGTGTGGTTGCTTGGAGTACTTCCCGAAGGCTCCATTGTAACACTAGAGAAAGAAAGTGGAGAAAGGGAATTCTTCTACCAACTTTTATTTTTATTGGCCACAGTGACAGGCTGATACTTAATGAAAGAACCCTTTAACTTTACCAGACTTCAGATCAAACTGACACAGATTAAAATAATCAGTGGACTACATGTACCAACCACAGCTCAGATTTAAGAGGATGATGCCAGAGTAAATTTCCATTCATCATGATACCTGTGTGAAGATTAAGCAGCATTGCAACTTCGCAAAGACCCAACCTCAGTAAACTGCTGTAGGGATCAATAGGCAACCAGAGAGACTCAATTAATACAAGATAACGTTAACTTCGCTAGCAACATTACTCATTGCCTCAATGCACTGACAGAAATAACTTAAAGTAGATTGGAATACATGATGATACACATCAGACAGATACAAGCCACACTGAGCCGTCAATAGAGGATGCTAGAAAACCCTGCTAACTAGCCTGTCAACATAAGCTAACGTTACCAGTTCCCTGAAGAGGATGGCAGTCTGGGCAATGCGAAGTTAGTTAACGTAACCCAAGTAGCTTAGCCCTTCTTAAAAATGTTACATATGCATGGTAAATAGATATCTAACGTTAGCTAGTTACGCAGCAAAAATACCCAACCTACTCCTAATGCTTCTCAGCTACTAACGTTAATGTTAGCATCCCGGTCTCCTCTAACCACAGATACCAACTCCCACAGCTTTTTCCCAACGGAAAGCTAGGCGCAGCTTGATGCAGCTGGTTAACGTTACATAGGTACGCAAACCTTAACTAAATTGTGTTGTATTCACTGCAAATATACGATGTTTGCTAATTAAAACATATCGGTCTACAAATACATGATATATAGCTACATGAACTTACCACAAAATATGTGCGGAGTGGTAAAGTTTTTTTTCTTGATGTAGCAAGATGCAAAGAGGCCTCCCCTCTGACCGACAAGTGAGATAATCAGGGGCGGTACCGCGATGGAAGCTGGGATACCGAGTACCATCTCATATACACACACACACACACACGCACGCACGCACGCGCGCACACACACACACACACACACACACACACACACAAACACACACACACACACACACACACACACACACACACACACACACACTATTATTTGGTACCTTGGTACTTCCTCTTTGAACTCCTATCTCAATCTCCTCTTGATGCTGCCAGTTTTTGAACCACTATTTCTACAATCAAATTAGAAAAGACCCAGGTAGGCTACGGGACATGGAAGGAGGCACAAGTTGAAATAAAAGAAAAGAAAACATATTCACAAACCATACTGTTTTCCTATTCTCTTTACAAGACATTGATTTTTAATGAGTGACTGAAGGTATTTAGACACCTGAACTCTGGAGCTTATTTTAGATATGTGATTTAAAAAAACTGAAATATAAATCAGAAATTATTATTTTTTTCTCATTATTGCAGACAACCTGTATAACCTACGTTTCTGCAAATATTGAGACCATAGCTCAAACTTATACATACATATGTAACTTTTCCCAGCCACCACTGGGTGGCAGTAGCACATCAACTGCAAGGACACAGGATGCATTGTTATTGTAAGACACCATTTAAGGCACACTTAGTCTTTTTGTTCAGTTTATGAATTTTGCAAAGTTGTATCACTTTACCACAAAATGGGACCAAAATCGAAATGCCTCATGATGCATACCTGGCAAAATCATTCAAATTTCAAGAGCAAAATCACAAAATACACAAAAGTCCTGTAGCCATGTGCATTTCACTATGAAACCAAAAATATTAAGGTTAACATCCAATACATTGTCTGTCACAGCCAGATGCACCACAGGGTTAAAAAACACAGTTTAACCTTTGGCGATGTCCAGTGTTCACTGTGCACCAGATGGCACTGCCTGCAGGGTGTTATGTCCATTGCACTGGCACAGCTTTCAGACTTGTCAGATAGTTAAGTTGACATTTTGAGGAAAGAGGAAGTGTCTGCTCAGTGTCTGTGCAACACTTTACACCACTTTGAATCATGCTGCATTAGATCTCCAGTACTTCGTATCTTCAAGGCCTTTCTGTCCTTCCTAAGGCCTCTTTGCTTAGAAGCTGCATCAAACAGGACTTTGCATTGCTCAAATTGAATTAAGCATGGGAAGGAGTCATTCTCCAACACACTGATTTTCCTCTGTGCCACAACAAAATATGGTGGACTTGGTTGCTGGAGACTCTGGCTGATGATCTCTCTTGTATATATTTCTAAGTTTACCTGCAAAGATATGTAAAAAAAAAAAAAACATAGCTTCAATAACTGAACATTCTGTTTCAATGTAGACAATTACTGTGCAGCCACCTGCATCATTACTTTGGTCGGGAAGTAACTCTTTAAAATGTTGGTGGCTGTGGTTGATGTACAGTAAATGATACAGGTCAGTGTCTTTTTTTAGGACTTTAACTTGAAGCGTTTTCTAGAAAATTACACTTCTTGTCATTGTGCAAAAACACATTGAATACTCATGTGTAAACTAAATTATGTTTTTATTATGCTATGCTTATATTTGGGTTTGAGCACATTGGGCTGCACATTCAGTTCTCCCTTTATTATTTGGTCACCTCATAGAGTTTGTTTTTACCTGTTTGAGAGACTCGTCCCCGATGAACTCTACATGTTTGCTCCTCTCTGTGTAGCTACTCTGGACTGTCAGAGGTTTCAAACTCTTGACAGGCAAGCTAGAAGTCCAGATTTCCCTCACAGAACTCTGATTTCAGAAAGTCCTGGAATGCTATTTGTCCACCTTTTACACAAGGGAACATAACTTCATTATAAAGAACAGAAACCAACCGTGATATTAGTTTTATGTTGCTTGAAAGCGGATGAAAATTACATTTCTGGGAAAGGAGTTTCTCAAGAGATTCTCCCAATAAGCTTGTTTCATTTGTTTCCTGTCTGCAGAAGGAGGAAGAGAAAGGTTTTGTGATGTGTTCCCGTTTGAAAGAAAACATTAGACAGCACAATGTTAGTACGCAGTATGATTCAATTAAAAAAACACCTGTTGATTGTCCTCCATTGTAATGAGCTCTGGATTAAGTTATTCTGGATTTCCATGCGTTATGTCTACAAGAAAGGATAACAGTATCAAGAAAGTCTGACTGTCCCAGGTGCATAAAACAAAGAGAGTTCAAAATAAGCCTCATTGCAAATGAGACGTATTGTACTTACGTTCTCTCTGTGTCCTGGAGGTCCAGAGATGTCTTAGAGAGCCCATTTATTGTTGAATTTGAATTGCACGCCTCTGTGAATGATAATTTGACGTTGTCTCTCAGCATGCATGAGATTCCAGTTAGATTTTCAACATCACAGCTTCCCCACTGGATCCTGATTGCCTCTTCTCACTGATGAGGGTCAAAGCCAGAGTGGAATCCGATTGTGATGGTGTCAGCGTCTTGCTATCTTTAACCTCTGTTGTCATACAGCGTTACAGATTGTCATGTAATCAGAAGAAACCACATTAAAAGTGCGTCAAACCTTGTGCTCTTTCTTAATATTTATTTATAGAAGAAAACTTTGCTGTATATCACAACCCACATCACAGTTAAATGCATTATATAGTCTCTACGTTAATTAGCCCGCCATTCAAGTCAGTGCTTGAAAGTTTCTTTTAGCAGTTTATCTTTTTATATGCAGTTCCTTGTGTCTTACTTTCACAGCTTCTGGATTACCTCCTCTCCACAATCATTGTTGGTTCTTCAGACTTTGTTTATTTTTATTTTCGCTTTTTTAAAATGCTGTTATACTTCCAGCGCCCTTGCTCGAACCACACCTATTTTCGAACACGGCCTTCATTAATGATCTCAACTACACACCTGTAAAGTTCCGTGACTGCATCTTTTGTGGTTGTGACAAGAGCTAGCCGCAGACAGACAGATGGACGGACGGACTGACAGATAGACAGACAGACAAACATATAAACACCTGGCAAAGTACTCAAATCCTCTTTTGTGGTAGTTCCTGCTACAGTAGGTGTCTTCAGGACCACATTAGTGCATGATGTCACAGACACACACACACACACACACACACACACACACACACACACACACACACACACACACACACACACATACACCCGTATCCAATCATATACCATGAAAATGTATATATGTAAGGATTGTTCTCTTAAAGTAATAGAGTAGAGGAGATACAATGCACTATTTGTGGCTGACATGGACATTGGACGTTGTACTTGCATAATGGCAATAAAGTTCTTAAATCTCGATCTTGCCACTGACACAAGGACTTGATAAGCATGAATTAGCATGTGGTTTGTAGGACGAGACTGGGCTTTGTCGAACAGGAAGTAGCCGTCAAAGAGAAAACCTGCAGCTTCATACATACATCCAAAAGTGAGCTGTAACACTTTTATAACCTATAGGCTGTACTTTGAATGGGAGAAAAATAAATCAGCTGAATGGAATTATGTAGTGCAGAATATAGTTGTTAACCCCATGTTCTGTGAGAGCACTTCATGTCTTCAGCAGTGTGCCAGCTCCAACACAGAGAAATCATGCACACAGTGGACCCTCATTATAATAGTTACAATCAAATTTGATGTTGTAGATTATCAACAGTGACAGGTATAGCAGATCATATCCAATCAGCAACTCATGACTTCATTGTTGACGTTGCAATGGTATGATTATATATACCATGTGAAATATGACTAGTATACTCACTTTCAGTGAATAGTAAAGTTCTAAACATTTTTGACTTGCGACCCTACGTCACTGTTTGTATTTCTACCAGTTGCGACCAAAGAGTGATTTTTGTCCTTGCTTTAGATGCATCATTTTTAGAGGCTTGAAAACAAACACATGCCAGTAATTTATAAGAAGAAACAGTAATTTTGTTTAGCAGAAATATTATAATTTGTTTTCGTGCTTTTTTCTTTCTTGGAATTTCTATGGAAGCCTATTACTGTCACAAAAAAATCAACAACCTACATATTTATTAGGGCTGTCAAAATAAAAAAAATAACGCAGATTAATCCATTCCATATTGACGTTTGACCCGGAGCCGTTCTAGCCACCATTCGACTGTAAAATGAAGGAGGGAGACGAGAATGTGCTGCCTGGATCATTAATTGGAACATTTACTTATACAAATCTTCTTCCTGCCAACCCTGGCTACCGAAATCTGGTGCCACTGATATGTCTGCACTTCTCTCTGATGCTCTGAAACAGACGATACAGGTAACACAAACACAGCTGCACGTGACGCTAGTTAACACTATACTCAACAGCAGCTAACGTTAGCCTACCGCTAGCTAGTAGCTGGATTAAACACGGTTAAATGCTGACAGCTAACGCTAAACGATGTAAAGTTTGACTGTGTTTTACTGTAGAGGATTCAACACCGGGATGTAACAATCTGCAGCTGCCGTTGGAAAAACAACACAGACGGTGCGTTCAATGAAACTGGTAAACTACAGCCTCGTGGTGCATTTGAAGTTATTGTAAATGTCCTTTTCCCATCTGGTGGTTGTTTTTGTCGTTCAACAGCAATTTACTAGTGAAATAAGTTATTGTTATTGTTATACATTATTATTAAACATTTAATTTTGACCATATGGCCTTAGCAATAAACAAGCCGTTCTTTAATGTCATCAACTGTTGTTTAGTACCCTTTTTTTTTCTTTTCTTTTTTTACTTTCTTAAAAAGTATCGGTTCAGGCACCGTTAATTATGTATGCGATTAATTTCGATTTAATTAATCACAGAGTATGTAATTAATTAGATTACATTTTTTAATGAATTGACAGCCCTAATATATATATATATATATATATATATATATATATATATATATATATATATATATATATATATATATATACAGTGGGGCAAAAAAGTATTTAGTCAGCCACCAATTGTGCAAGTTCTCCCACTTAAAAAGATGAGAGAGGCCTGCAATTTCATCATAGGTACACTTGAACTATGTGAGACAAAATGAGAAAAAAAAATCCAGAAAATCACATTGTAGGATTTTTAATGAATTTATTTGCAAATTCCTTGGGAAAATAAGTATTTGGTCACCTACAAACAAGCAAGATTTCTGGCTCTCACAGACCTGTAACTTCTTCTTTGAGAGGCTCCTCTGTCCTCCACTTGTTACCTGTATTAATGGCACCTGTTTGAACTTGTTATCAGTATAAAAGACACCTGTCCACAACCTCAACAGTCCCACTCCAAACTCCACTATGGCCAAGACCAAAGAGCTGTCAAAGGACACCAGAAACAAAATTGTAGACCTGCACCAGGCTGGGAAGACTGAATCTGCAATAGGTAAGCAGCTTGGTGTGAAGAAATCAACTGTGGGAGAAATTATAAGGAAATGGAAGACATACAAGACCACTAATAATCTCCCTCGATCCGGGGCTCCGTGCAAGATCTCACCCCGTGGGGTCAAAATGATCACAAGAACGGTGAGCAAAAATCTCAAAACCACACGGGGGGACCTAGTGAATGACCTGCAGAGAGCTGGGACCAAAGTAACAAAGACTACCATCAGGAACACACTACGCTGCCAGGAACTCAAATCCTGCAGTGCCAGACGTGTCCCCCTGCTTAAGCCAGTACATGTCCAGGCCCGCCTGGAGTTTGCTAGAAAGCATTTGGATGATCCAGAAGAGGATTGGGAGACTGTCATATGGTCAGATGAAACCAATATACATACATAAAACCAGTGTAATAGAACTTTTTGGTTAAAAACTGAACTTGTCGTGTTTGGATGGGAAGGAATGCTGAGTTGCATCCAAAGAACACCATACCTACTGTGAAGCATGGGGGTGGAAACATCATGCTTTGGGGCTGTTTTTCTGCAAAGGGACCAGGACGACTGATCCGTGTAAAGGAAAGAATGAACAGGGCCATGTATTGTGAGATTTTGAGTGAAAACCTCCTTCCATCAGCAAGGGCATTGAAGATGAAACGTGGCTGGGTCTTTCAGCATGACAATGATCCCAAACACACCACACGGGCAACGAAGGAGTGGCTTTGTAAGAAGCATTTCAAGGTCCTGGAGTGGCCTAGCCAGTCTCCAGATCTCAACCCCATAGAAAATCTTTGGAGGGAGTTGAAAGTTCATGTTGCCCAGCGACAGCCCCAAAACATCACTGCTCTAGAGATCTGCATGGAGGAATGGGCCAAAATACCAGCAACAGTGTGTGAAAACCTTGTGAAGACTTACAGAAAACGTTTGACCTCTGTCATTGCCAACAAAGAGTATATAACAAAGTATTGAGATGAACTTTTGTTATTGACCAAGTACTTATTTTCCACCATAATTTGCAAATAAATTCATTAAAAATCCTACAATGTGATTTTCTGGATTTATTTTTTTTTCTCATTTTGTCTCTCATAGTTGAAGTGTACCTATGATGAAAATTACAGGCCTCTCATCTTTCTAAGTGGGAGAACTTGCACAATTGGTGGCTGACTAAATACTTTTTTGCCCCACTGTGTGTGTGTGTGTGTGTGTGTGTGTATATATATATATATATATATATACCCTGCTTTTTTTACTCTTCGTGGTTCAAAGACATTTGTTTCAACAGAATATGTAAAAGAAGTGTAACTGAATTGGAAACATGTTAAATGATCTCACACACTTACTACATTTGACTTAAAAAAGAATGGGACCATATGAGCATATTTTTGTAGCATACACGATTCATTATTAAAGCTTTAGTGCATAACATTTTGATATTAATAAACGTCTGTTACATTCAAGCCATTGCAAATGAGTTGCTACAGAGCTAATTAAGACTATCAGCTCCACACAACTCTCTTTGTATTTCTCAGTATGGCTATGTTCAGGAGATTGTGTCGTCCGGTGACTTTCCCGTGCAGAAGCTCGAGTGGAGATCATTACCTCTTCTGAAGAGTCCATGTTTTTTTAATGCTCTGTGTCCTCCTTGACTACAAGCAACTGCGTGGAGGAGGGGTGGGATGGGGGCGCGTGCGCTATCACCTAAGGCTTGTATCATGTGGACGCGCCTACAGTTTTGTCATTACTTAGAATTCCTCCTGGGCCGACGACAGAAACTACGCACTATAGCTTTAAGGTCAGTGCTAAGGAAATAGTGTAAACAGACAAAACAGAGAAGCAAATCAGAATATCTAAGTCTGCAATTGTGTGAGTAATACACAATTACATACATAAAACCAGTGTAATTACACCTATTCAGGCCATAGGGGACCAGAATATGCAACACTGTTACTGATTGATGTACGAATAAAACTCATAGTGGGTCAGCATCATCTTTGATCATCAATTTAAGCTTTTGTAGCCTGCTTTACTCTCACGAATGATTCAGTACATTTTGCAGCATATAAAACTGTGTTGTTCTAAATTAAGAAGTTATATAACCCCTCTATACTGTAGATATAAATATAGAGCTAGATTTGCATTATAGGCTTTGACCATTGTCACTAAGGTATGCTTTTGATCACGTTAGTTTTACATAATGCAGCTCTGGCAGCCAAAACCAAGGTTGAAAATAGTTTTACAGCCTTTCATTTGCAATTCACACCAGGTCAGCTAGGCTCAGTGGTTAACGTGTGGCTGTATCATTGGGTTTAACATGTTAAAATGAATGTTAACATGCATGGTCAAGTACGTTTTTAGCGCTTCTCTCACAGTCTGAACACCTGTAGATCGTGCAGACTGAAGACTCTTTGTGTGTCCTGGTTGTTTCCTTGTCTTCCAACTGATGCATGCTGGGATAGATTGGATAGATTTATTACCTAATTCTAACCCTGAATTTTACAATTAATCAAATCAAAAATATCTGTCATTACTCATTAACTCATTTTTAGCATGTATTGGTAAATATATCTGATATATTTAATGTTTTGGCAAAACCTGTGCTCACAGATGAGGTTAACTGACCTCTGGTAAGCTTAACACTTAACACACTTGAGTATTCTGTATGTCTGCCCAGCTTTCAGCTCAGAAAATGAAAACATGTAAATGCACTTCTGTTTTTTAGTCATGTTAGCAGTGTGGCTCTAGGGATGTCCATGTTGGTCTAGTCTATATCTATGATGTTCCACTTACGGGATTGCTCCGTTGCCGTCGGAAATTCTGCCGGATTTCAGTCTTTTCAGCCGGATGTCCATTACCTTCCGCTTTGTTTGAGTTGGAATTTTAAACTCGGTCGATTTATGTGGACTATCGTTAACTGCTCCTCAGATCTCTGCAGGGTAAATCCAGACAGCTAGCTAGACTATTTGTCCAATCTGAATTTTCTGTTGCACGACTAAAAGAACTTTTACACATACACACTGATGTTCCACCAAAACCAAGTTCCTTCCTGAGGCTATTTTGCAGCGGGCACCGTATCTTTTCCCAGTGCGTAGCGCTGTGATTGGTTTAAAGAAATGCCAATAAACCAGAGCACATTTTTCTCCCATCCCGGAATGCTGTGTGGACTAGCCAGACTGTGGAGGAGGGTCTGGCAAAGCGGGACTAATGTTGGTCAGTCCACCACTTTGGTCCAGACTGAAATATCTCAACAGCTACAGAATGGATTGCCATGAAATTAAATTCATGGTCCCCAGAGGATAAATCCCCTAACTTTTCCTTTAGCACCACGAGCAGGTTGACATTTAATGCTTTTAATTAAATATCTTGACAGCTATTGCATGGGTTGTATTGCAGTTTGGTATAGTTTCCCCTGTGGGATGAACATAATAGCTTTGGTAAATCCTTAAAGTTTCATCTACAATCTACAATCAGGCCAAAATGTTGATTTGATTTCTATTTCTAGCACCCTTTCTTTTACCACATCCATCTTTAAACTTGGCCTTCATTTTGATCTCAAACACACACCTGCAAAGTTTTGCGCCTGCCCCTGCACGGTTGTGACACTATTGCGGTGACAAAAATCTGACAGACAGACAAACAGAAATATAAACACATAGCAAAGTACTCAAATCCTTATCTGTGGTAGTTCCCGCTACAGTAGTTTAACTTAGTTAAATTATCAAATTGCCTACTGATTATATTTGCTAAATGTCAGCATCTAAGCATTGTCATTTTGACAATACAGTCTTCTATTTGTTTAATTTTTATGTTAACGAGAGCAGAGGATATTAATGATCATGTGAATCACGCTCATAATTTTGCAGCAGCGGTGAGCACAAAGTCTAATGCAACCACTGATGGGGTTAGTATTACCTTTGCCTAAATAGCGACCTTTTCTAAAATACGGCTGGTTTTGTGGCGTTGGCAATTCTAATCTGATGCCTGCAGTGTGCAATAAAAGCATCAAATGAGGCGCATCAATTATTGCTTTCAGTGCATTTGTGCCTTCATCAGCGTGAGAAATACCAGGTGTGGCGTGTGAACTGGTTGAAATGCGTGTGTCTCAGGCTGGCACCTTTCATTACATGTAAACCCAAAGTGCTTTACATTAAAAACAGCATACACATTAAAACAAAGCATGAATAGAAATATGAATGCAATAAACACAACAGGATAATCCAATATTTGTGGACCCAACTGTTCTGTTGTTTGTTCCTTCAGATACATTTAGTAAACAAAGTATACCCAATGTCTTCAAATGCTTAAATTGATTCTGTTTTAATTTGTATGATGATTTTTTTTGGTTATACCACTGGTGGAATTTTTGTAACCTCATGTTTGACTGAAGCAGATTTTTATCTGGCTGAAAATTTCCACATTGGAACACTTTCACCTGAAACAAAGCCTTTTGTTTTAACTGGTTGAGCAACATTAATTCAGTGACCTACTAACAGCCCATGTGGTTCCAAAAGGGTGACTCATTTTGTCTCATGACGTTAATGGCAGCTAAACCTATGGTCTCAATGACTAAGTGGTATCTATAGTGGACATCATCAAAGTTTTACAATAGTATTTTATAGATACATGTCATACAATGTGAACATCCTGCCTCTCAGATGTGACCAAATGTTTGGTCTTTTATAGCTTCTCATGGTCATATGACCAATCTATTGTAGGATCATACCGTTACTAATAAACAGAGCATTGCAAAAAAGGAAATGATGATTAGTCAGGCAGTGGTTGATCTGTATCAGTTTAACACCTCAGCTGCATTTGAATGAAAAAAATAGCTAATGACCTATATAGGAAAAAAAATGGATGTTCTCATCCTGCTGAAAGCCCTTTTGGCAAAACATGAAATGACCTTTCAGAGGTATTATTACTTGTATGTTCACCTGCCTCAGGACGCACATGTGAGATTAAAAGAGGATGTGGTCGAGCAGTTGGGTCTGAACACTTCTCCCTAATTTTTGTAACCTTCAACAGCGTGATACTTGGTGAGTTCCCACTCCTAAACTTCCTTTGTGGTGATTTTTTTGTTTAGATACAGTTTCACTTTAAAAAACGTCCTGCTTTTAAGAACAATTTATGAGGGTGACGTGTCATTGCTATACTGATAAATGAAAGACTGAATGGTTAAACAAAGGCTGAACGAATTGTAGAATGTGCTTGAAACCAAAAGCATCAAAGACCAATGACGCATCTGATGTAAAATGCCGTTTAGGTGGGAGTATTAGGCAACAGCCTTTCTCACTGTGGTCCTAGTTGTTAACCCTTTAAACCTCACTCATCCGCATTGCAATCTTATGCTGTGCAGCCAGACACAGTTTAAACCCACAGAACTTTATTTTAGATTCTAGTGGTAACCTCAAAGTACCCAAAGCCCCAATTGTGTGAGGCAGAATTTTGGGGAATTTTGGGGAAATCTCAAAGAAATGATGTACAAGACATCTTAAACATTAAAATTTACTGGAATAGTGTTTCACTCATTGTAGAAAAAAACAACCTTTTTGTAGTTTTGATGAGGAGCAGAGACAAGCTGATACAAAATAGTGTCAGACAATGTGAAAAAAGATTATTTTTCCAACCTTAAGAGAGGGAACTGTATGCTAAGGATTAAAGTATTGATTCAGCTTTTTGGGATATATGCTTATTCTTGCTGAGAGTTTGATGAGAAGATTGATACCACTCTCAAACATTAAATATGGGTGGTGTGGCCAACGCGGCCATTTGTTTTGGTCTGAGATGCTGGTGCTTCAGTGCGTCCACTAGTGGTTCTGAATGTCTTATATAGAACCTTTAAACAAATGAGATTTAACGTGTTAATTTTTTAGCATTAAAGATGCTGGTAGGTGGAATTCTTAACTTTTGGATAGAGCCAAGCTAGCTACCAGTCTTTATGCTAAGCTAAGCTAAACAGCTATAGCTTCATATTGACAGTACAGACATGAAAGTGGTATCAAACTTCTAATCTAACTCCAACAAATAAGCATATTTCCCAAAATGTCAAACTATTCCCAAGTTTGGAATATATAAACATAACGAGGACACAGTTTCAGACATGTGAAGCTTTGTACTGCAATGAGGAATAATTCTGATATCTGTGCTGCAAACACTAGGTAGTAAATATTATAACTATGAGTAAGTATATGAATGAAAAATGAATGAATAAATGAATTGGTGACTAAGTTGCTTCATGGCTTCTTAAGGTGATGTTTATCTAAAGTGGGAACCTGACCTTTTTTCTGTTTATCTGATAACAGATTTTAGTCATTGTGGCACTGTACGTTTAAAGTAATTTGTTGTATGCAGATTCCAAAGCAAATATATAGTTTTTATTATGTACAACTCTACCTTAATATTTACATTCACATTACATGTTCTCAAACTGTGGAAAACAACAAAACACATAGCTTATTACAAATTATTATAATTTCAAGATATCCGTTATCCGTCAGTGGGACAGCACTGACGTCAGAATGTAGAAAGTTTGTATGCATAACATTGTGCATAACATTACACATCTAGATAGCATGTTAGCAAATGTAGATACCCGCTCATGCACTTGCACCTTGGGTGGAGGGTGTTGCACCACACACACTTCCTGGCACCTCACACAGAAAGTCCCTAGCATTTTCAATACATAATCGTGGCATCTCTGGGAAATCTTTTGCTTTACAGTGGCTATCACGGCATTTGCTAATGTACAACTGTAGCCATTTTTGGCCTCGACCCATCCTTTTGCATTATACCAGCTGTTTGTAAACAAACTCTCTTCAGCTTTTTTAGGACAGAGCTGACTTCTCTTCTCTAAAACTGTCATATGTGGCTGTGGCCAATTCCAAAGCATGTCTTCTCCAACTCAGAAGGAAGGCATGAATGTGTTGAAAATAGGTGCTTTCGGTGTTAAAGAATCACCACTAGTGCTCCTAGGACAAGCAAACACATACACCACAGCTTCTCTCAGGTAGTCCAGCATTGGGTTCTGCTTAACAATGCAGCTTCTAAAAAAACACAATCTCTCAGGTATCTGTTTTATTTACATCTTCACCGATTCTGATGTGGAGTCCAGTAGAGCAAGATAGATGTCAGACCTGAGGAAACGTGGGTAAGAGTCCCTCTCCATTAGCCCGTAGACGATCCTCCGGGCATCGTCAAAGCACTCTGTGGTGGTCATCTTCATGTTCCGCCTGATCAGCTCTCTGGTCTTGTGATCAATGTTGATCTATAAGCAAAGAAAAAATAAAGCAGATGGTAAAAAAGTAGTAGCAGGGGTGATACTTATTGCAAAAAGAACTGTAAATCTGTCTGCATTATAAACACAGCTGTGCTTACCTCTCTCGGAGCCTCAGCTTGAATGTAGCGTTTAAAGATCTTTTTGGCCCTGGAGGACATCCTGAAGGAAGACTTGATTTTCTTAAAGTCCTCACAGACCAGCCAAAACTCAATGTTTTCATCACTAAACTCTGACTTCAAGAAGGCATGGAATATCTTTATGCCATCTAAACAGATATGAAAAATGAGCAGTTAGCCAGCGTTGAGGAAGAATACTGACAATGAAATTTGACTATGGGACTATGTATTGATTAATTTACATTTGGATGATAGAAGTCTCTCTAGTGAATGTGACCACTGGGACATCTCCTCGAAACAAAGCCTGCAAAACAGGAGTGCACTGTCACTCACATGTGCAACAAATATGCCAACAGTTTAGATGTTTAGTTTCCAATGGAAAGGTTTTCTTTACTTACCCCTCAGTGTTCTCGACTTGAGATGATCTACACTGCAGCCGAGACTTCAGGCTTCCTCCTCTGGTCAACCAAAACACAAACCAACAACGGTTATTTTACTAACATGGTCTTAATATTAAAAAGGTTCATCATCAGCATCAGTCATGATAAAATATTTACCTCTTCTTGTTATTAGTGTCCATGGTGAGTTGCTGCAGCTCCCTTGGTGGTGATGCGACTAGACTCGGCATGGCAACAATGCTTTGTACGGGGGTGACTGTGGGTTTTGCTGCTCTTAGAGAGTTGTGAGATCTGCGACTGTCACTGTGTCTGTTTGATGAATTTGCTCAGTGTCAACTTATATATGTACAGCACATGTGTAGTTGGTTTGTAGCGTCACAACATCACGCTGAACTAACCACAGAAAAAGAGGAAGTTGGGTATGACGTTAACCTGCTGCAACTACGGTCTGTGTACTGTACTTAGACCTATATACTTGTTTGTTTTAAAGTCTGAGGATGCAAATGGGGCAGTGGAAAATTCAGCAGCAGATAGGCAAATACTTTAGTATCTGTTCCAGACCAGTCTGCCCTGAGAACCAATGTTGAACCACTGTTTCATGTTTTGGAAACAAACTTCCCTTTACAAATGAAAAGGTGAACTCATAACATGAGCAATAAAATGCTTACTTGCTTAATACAATACACTGAGGGTTTTTTGCTACTACAGCCTTACTCTGCAGCAGCAATACCTGTATGACCACTAGCTTTTGGTTGCTAAATGTTAGCTAGTTAACTAGCCAAAAGCAATAGGTCAACATTTTCTATTTTGGGAAATAACTCTCAACTTAACCTCAGTGTGTTCTTTGGTTTCATAAATCTTTCAGGTCTCTCAGATAGGAAATATGGGGGGGAAACAGAGTGACATAAAACACTAGTCGCCCACCAGGACTAAACCAGGGACACTGTGGTTTTGTGACTAAACCACCCGAGCGTTTCCATTTTAGACAAGAGTGGTGGAGAAAAATCAATAAATTAGTTAAAAAATAGTTACAGTTATAGTTATTTTATTGACTTCCTGTTATGTTGATAGGAAGTTGTGACAAAACAACCACTTTAACCTCTCATCTGGATTTTTAAAGACTTTTTTAACAGAGAATTTGATCAAGCCTTTGTTATCTTAGGTTTCTAAATGTCTTTCCGTTCAGTACTAATGATGTAAGCAATAATACACAGATCAGGACTTTTTGAAATTGAAATTGTTGCTGTTTTTTATGACGACTTTATGTTGAAAAATTCTTCAGTCAGGTTTACAGCTTGTTTTATCTGCTTTTAGCCAATTCAATTTGAGAACCTTAGCCCTAATCCTTAAACATCTTGATAAAAAAAAACAAACATCTATCACCAAGCTGCTCACATTTCCAACACTGGCACCCTCCAAGTTTAAGAAATACACTGCAGCAGTCAGAAATGGACACCACTTTCATCACTGAATGTCTAATGACCTAGTACATCATGTAAGTTCCTGATTTTCATACGTGATGCAGATTGATTGAGCTCTTACATTTTCAGCCAACATGGTCCAATTTGTTACATAGCCATGTCAATGCTGTATATAAAAACATCCTTGGCCTCGGAGAAAGACCAAAACAGTTGGCAAAACTGCTTCTTTCAGCTCATGAAATGTTCAAAGAGGAGTGCTCATCCCTGCCAAATAGCTTTCATGCACGCTTTCTTTACATCTCATGTGGACTAATTAGTGTAATTCTCTCTACTCAAATGGTAAAATGTCAGTTGCTCAAAAATACAGTTGCGTTAAGGTAGCTGTAGTAAAAATAGGTCCCGATTACTCTAACTCTTGCATCCCCTCAGTAGTTACCTACAAATCTTAGGGTCAATTCAAAGCTTTTACTGTATACTTATGCAGTAGCACAGAACTAGATGCTTATGCTTATGCTATAGTTATATTACATATATTATAGTCTGGCAATATCAGCAGTTGTCAAGATATTTCACTAAAATACACAAATGCCATGTCATGGTGGTGCTATAGGAGTGAGGGGATCACCAAAATCATTATAATTCATCCTCTGGGGACCATAAATGTCCATGAAATTTAATGGCAATCCATTCAGTAGTTTTTGAGATATTTCAGTCCATAGCAAAGTAGTTTACAATAAGGCAAAACACATATTCTGAGTGAAGGGGAACTTTAAGTTTCTTCAGAAAATGTGTTTCTACAGAATATCCTGCAAATTGTCATTCTTTCACTTTTTGTTAACTTTTTATTCTACTTTATCCTGATTTATTTGATGTACCTTTGATTTCAATGTCATGCTGCTGCTTTTGTGCCTCAGTTTGCCATGGTTTTGCTTTCATTTTTCAATGAATCTGCACTTACAGCTGCATTACTTCTAACCCTATATAATAATGTAACTTTAGCAACAATAGATGCAGGCATGATTTTCACAGTGATTCCCACAGTATCTCGTGTCTACAAGCTGATTTTCTCTACTGTTGTGATACAATTGAAAACCATGGCAACACATTTCAATGTGTACAAGCATGTATACATATTTTGCAAGACAAGAGAGACAATATTGAGTAAAAGCATGGGCTAAAGCATGTAAAAAAATTGCCCCTTTAAAAATGTAATTTTGAATATATATTTATTAATATTACATCTGAATCAACACATCTTATTAAAACTAAAAAGTGTAAGTATGCTAACAAGCTGCAAGCTTGAGAAATGTGGTGACATGAAATGCACATAACATCAGAACATACCAAAGTGTTTCAGTAAACTTCATGAGTTGCTTTTTAATCATAGATAAGTAGGCCACTTTTTTATTACATTGTCTATGTTCATATTAGTTTTCCCGACAGGAAATGTTTTGTGTTAGAAGGCAGCTGTTGATGGCCTGCTGTAGGGACATAAACAGTTATCTCAGACATTTTCTTATCAGTTGCAGCATACATTTGTGAGTTTCCTCCATCAACTGCTGTCACTCTGAGAATTATAACTGCTAAGTTTCTGTCATTTTTAAGTTTTCTTCACACTTCCTGCAAGCAATATTTACTGCGGTTTTTTTTGCGTTGCTACACGTATAACGAGTGCAGATTCAACATGGTTTGTCAAACACAATTGTGTACCCAACAAATTTAACCATTCTCCTACAAAGAGGTGAGTACAACCAGGATTGTCTAAACTAGAGGAAGTTGTGGTGAGCTGTCTGCACAACAGTGTGTTGTACAGCAACCTAAAATAAATGTCCCACATCCAATGCCACCAACACAAAAAGAACTGAATGTTCTGCTCAACACCCTGCCTGCACATGGAGAAACAATGCTGTGCTACTTCCACTTTACAAACACAAAAAAACACATCAGACAATAAACACGTGAAGGTGTTTTACATGCTAAAAGGGAACAATGTCACTTTAACATTTTATGCTTCATGTTTTTTTTATTTATATCCTACATGCTGATTTTACTCTCTTTTGTGGATCTGAACATGTTTAAAAGTGGCCCTGCTTTGTTGTGCTCTTTTGTATTTGTATGTTTTTTTACATAAACAATTACATAAGCTTGTAAATCGACCATGTCCTATAACTAGACAAAAAATAAAATGCCAAAATAGTGGATACAGTCTTTACTATAATAATAGTATAGCCATTATAGTATATTTATATAGTATAATACCATTTAAAACTCAGCATGACATATCCTACACTAATCTTCAATTGAAGGGACATTCTCCCATCACATCTGATTCAAAGATACTTTTTCACGATGAATGAACTCCAACTGAAATGCCACCAGAAGTGCACTCCCGCCCACGCCTCCCTACACCCCCCCCCCACCTCCCACCCCTGCCTCCCCCACCCACCCCTGTGTGTCTGGCAAATTTAATTTGAGACAATGTACAAACTTCAACTACAAACTGTGGCTGAGCTGTTGCAGAAATACACCACACAAAGAGAGAGGTGAAGGTTTTTCCTTTTTCTTCTTTTTGGGTTGTGTGTTCTTGTTCATTTAATGATGATGCTGTTTGAAGGACTCTGTTGCCATCTGGTGTATTTTCTTACCATATTATGAGCATATCACAGTATACAGACAAGTCTTCTGTGACAACAACAAAGGAGATTTGCATCACATTCAAAATAACCACACCCAAATGTCATTTAAGTAAATAGATTTAGTTTTTAAGATATTTAAAAAAACTAGAACAAGAAAACACAAAAATGAGACAGAGGTTTAACAATACACTCACATATTTATTTGGATGTGAAATTTGAATTTCTCAGAGTATATTAGGATTTATATTTGCATACGTGTGTGTGTTGATAATACTTTACAATAAAGGAATTATTTTTATTATTAACTTCATGGTGCATAATAACATAATTAAAGAGATAAAGTATAATACAAGCCAAAAATTATCTTGAGCTGTAACTGTCTACTGAATCACACAGGTTGAGAAAAACTATTTCTGCTACACTTGGGATCTGGATTGTATGGCATAAACCTGTTATCCACACTGAAATCAAAGAGTGCCACAGCACATCAGAGTTGGAGAGAAGATTTCACAAGCCTTCGTCTGAGAGGCTGTCAGTTTTAAAACAGTCACCTTGAATCAGTTCTCCTCAGGAGTCCCTGATAGATGTCAGATTTTAGGAAGCGTGGGTAGCAATCCCTGGCCATCAGAGAGTAGATGAGCTTCTGTGCCGTATCAAATGAAGTCAGGGAAGGCTGGGAGATGTTCTTGGTTATGTTTTCTCTGGTACCACAATCTATGTTGATCTGGAATCAAACAGTATTGCCCGGTGGCGTCTTACAGCAACTATTTTCATCATCATTCTCTATAATGTACTAAAATGTGTGCACAGTACATTTCTGAAGTTTTACCAGCCTAAAACACTCAAATACACATCTTTATAGCATTGTCACTACAAGCCTGCTGAATTCAGATTATTCCATTGCATTTTTGCAATTTTCCAGCTTGCAGTCGTTTACCTGTCTGGGTGCTTCTGTTTGGACAAACTCTGAGTAGATCCTGTTGGCAGAGGAGATCATCTCTGGCACCGTCTTGATTTTTTTATATTCCTCACAGGCGAGCCAAAAGAGAATGTTCTCCTCGCTGTACTCGGACTTCAGGAACTCCCGGAAAGCTATCTGTCCGGCTAGAAATCACAGACGATAGTAAGCAGGTAAGAAACAATACATAAAATCAAGTATATATGCACAATCAGAACAGACTCTCACCTTTACAATTGAGGACTTTGTCCACAGACTCACTCCAAGTCTCAACATCCCCCAGTGGATCCTTGGGAAAGCAACACAATCTACCCTTGAAAAGAGCATCAAGATCTATCACTAGCCCAGTTATCTGTGAACTCCACAGCACATACCACCTGCAAACCACACTGGCAGTTATTAAGCATTTATAGTATGTGTTATGTTTTAAGATGACTTATAAACAGTTCAATGCATTGAGCACCTGACAGCAACCTCACATCACTACAAGCTGCTTCAGAAATTAAGGCACAATGCAAAGTGAGACTTACAGTGAGTGAAAACATCCTTGGTATTTTCCACATGGCTGCTGTAAGCTGTTGTCTGCTGAAAATGGTAAAGGCCCAATAATCAAATATGCAGTAACTCACTTTATCGCCATCTCCTCGTCCTCTACGATGGGAGACAGAGATAAGATCCTGCCAGACTGAAGTGGTGTTGTGATTTTTTGGTAGCGAGGGAGTCAAGGGACTGAACAAATCTAAATGACCCCCACCCAACATGAATGGAATATATGGAAATCTGTATGCAAAATGTTGTTGTTGGGAGAGACCGGGCATCCTTCTGTGTTATCTGGAGGAGGAGAGAGCTCGGCTGTGATTTGAGCTGACCGCACCTGTTGTCCAAAACAGTGGTCATCATTAAAGTGGATGTAACAATATGAGGGTGGCAGATATTTTATATCTATATATCTAAATGAACTGAATTAAACCAAATCATTCTAGATTACAGAATGCTTAGTTTTTCATTCATCAGTACGAACTATGTATATATAATCAGGAATATGGCAACATAATTGCCTGCTGTGGTGGAATACTACATGACAAATTCATAATAATATTTAACTACAGGAATGAGCAATGGTTAGGAAGCTCCGGGGAGAGTTCCTGACCATAAACAAATAGCCATAAACAAATTCACTATTAAGGAAAACTCTCGTCATGCTGTCATTTGCATATCTGCAGTGTTCCTTATACACCAAAGTGACAAAAGCATAAACAAGCACTGATTTATTAATGTGTCTCATACTTCAGTTGATGTAGGTGATCACTGACCCTTGAAACAAAAAGGGTTTTTGATTTGGACAGAAATTTTGCATGTCCATAGATTAGTTGACCGCTTTTGCAGCTCTGCACTGGTGTTGGAATAAAGAAACGGGATGATGTGATAGACAAAATGTTAAGAGTTCACAGAGGTTATTACAATTTATCTTGAGGGGAACATGGATGTGTGTACCAAATGTCAAAGTAGGAAAATGTACCAAGTTTAGTGCCAATCCATTTAGCATATGATGAGATATTTCTCAGATTACAACTGTGGAAAACTGTGACTTGTTGGTGGTGCTACAGGAAAAGTCAGAGTATCAACACAGTCGTTGGGATTCATCCTCTAGGGCTTGTGAATATCTGTACAAAATGTTATACCTATCAATTCAGTGGTAGTCACAAAAAAACTAAGATGTCAACCTGTTGGTGGCACTACAGGAAAAGTCAGGAGATTGCCAACGTCAGTGGCGTACATCCTCTGAGGAACATAAATATATTTACAAACTTTTATGGCAATCCATGCAGTAGTTGTTGGGATATTACAGTCTGGAACAAAGTGGTGGACTGACCGAACAACTGACAGAAAGAGGGGAAATGCCATTTATAGAGCCATGCCGCTAACATGACTAAAAATATCAGGTAAAGAATTAAATGAATCCCCCCACACACACACACACACACACACACACACACATTTTCTCAGTAGTGTTATTAACCTCTGCTGCTACTGCTATAGTATTTAGTGTCTATTGTGTACTTTTCAACATGCATGGATGTTTGATTTAGTCTTTACTAAAACACTTTACTAAGATAAAGCACAATGAGAAGCAGACTTTTACTTACTGCAGTACATTTTGTTCAATTTTTATAAGAGTATGTTCTGTGTCACATATTCTTACTATTTGAAATAGCTCACAAGAACGACAACTTGCCACTGCACAGCAGCAGAGAATATCATCACACAGTCGCATGATCGTGAGCTATATGTGGAGGACCAGTACAAATTGCATCAAATAATCATGTGTATATCCCGTGCATTTAACCTGTCCTGACCTTCCTGACCACTGCTGGAGATGTGATGGGCCCAAACAAACCAAGAATGTAAATCACAACAGGTGATGGAAAACACCCAGGCTGCCCCTATTTGCATGTGTGTAGATGCACCAGGTCGAGGAATTTGTTTTTCAAAAAAGGCACCGCCAGGAAAAGTATGAGGACTGCACTGGGGGAGTGCCGTCTTTCTGCACTCATTGCAAAGTATCCAAGATGTTTTGTCTTGTTGTGATTAATCATTTCATGTTCTTAAATCAAACGTTATTCTGAGTGGTCAGTGGTACCATCCAAGGACAAAAGAGACTACATACAACCCTAAAAAGCATAATTTTGTAAAAGAGCCTGGCTTTGTTTTCATACTCACATCTACAATGAAATGTACTGAGCCTCATTAGGGATACATCAATGCACTTCATACATGTACCAAGTTGAAATGTTTTCACCATACACAGGGGGGCACTGTAGTCCTCTCCAGCCCCCCTGTCTCTGTTTTACAATTGCATCATGTGTCCACCTTTCTCTGTAATTGACACCACTGAATTTGTGTGTTTCTCTTTGCTTTGGGTCCTGTTTGTTTTATTAATTTGATCATGAATGGGGTTTTGACCCTTCTCTTGCAGGGTGGGGGTTGGTGTAGGGTGCATTTGTAACCCAAAAACTATTTGAAGTAGATTTCGAAACCCTGAAAGTAAATCAGTAAGTATGCCTTTGATTTAATTAGAAAGTGTCTCATCTCTTTCTCTCGAACTTGTATCGTGAAAACAGTGTGCAGCACCTTCTTTCCTATTCTTTCTTTTTTACTGTCTCTCAGCCCTTTCATTAGTACATTTCTGATGGCCCTTATATATTATATCAAGTCAGATAAACAATAGACAAACTCTAGGCCAAGTATCTACACAGACCTCTTTCTATCGGTCCAATGCAGCTGACAGACAGTAGTCCTCCTCACAGAATTGAATTGAATGATATTTAATTGTTTTCCCCACATACAAATGTGCCTCTGAATATGGTCCTGACACTTCAGTTGAAGTACGGTGTTTAGAATGGATGGTACAAAGTCTCACCTTGAGACTTTCATTAACTGAACGCAGACCTCTTTTTTCAGTTGCACTAAAATGTTATTCAGGTCTGTCAATATTGTTGCAAGCCAACAGCATCAAGTGCAAACATATTTCTAAGGGGCAAATTTCACAACTCAATATCTGAGCCTTGGAGTCAGCAAATCTCGTACAAAATTTGGCTCACATAGATAAATATTTCTACGATGAGACAAGCTGTTTTTTCAAAATGAGAACCTGTGGTGTAAAAGTTTGAATAGCAGAAGCCAAGAGTGCCAAACTACTGATAGACTTTGACATAGATTGAGGAATCTTAAAAAGAAAACCCATTTGTTTGAGGAAAATCTATGTAAAACTCCACTATTAGACACCTTACAATAAACATATTTGTTTTAAACTCATCTTAGACTGGTATTCATCTTGTTTTACAAGCCTCATATCTCCAGGCAAACTGCTTTCTTACTCTTTTTTTTCCCTCCTTGCGGCTCTACAATACATCTTTAACTCGTGGATGATTTCAGAGGCTTTTAGAGCAGACTTGAGTCCCACATTTAAATACCAATGGGAACGAAACAAGAAATCTGCCAGTGAAATTCTTAGCGGGCAACTAATCTTAAACTGTGTTGAATTTGGCAGGCCAGCTGAGCTCCTACCTTTGTTAACACGTTATATTTTCCCTCTCTTCTTTGTCTATTTGTGTGTGAGAGGACAGCAGGAACTGCAGCTTGTGGCACTGTGGATGCATAATTAGTGTGAACTGTAAAGTATTCAATACCGTTTCTTTTTTGTAAAATTATAGTAATCTGGGCTAATCTTAGATGGACTCTAAAGGCTACAACCATGACATCTGTGTTAATGAGATAAACCAGCGCTGTATGTACATGTGAAGCTTTATGCTGTGCAACTGTAATTAGTGTATTTTTTTCTCCATACATATTCAACAGTTACCGAGACAACTCAGTGGGATCACTGGCAGTTTTCAATTAATATGTATTTGTCTTTGTAAGAAGTATAGCTTCTGCATACATATACAGTAACATTAATTATTCTGTGCTAGCGTTGGTTAAGGACTATTAATTTTTCAACAATTTGGAATAAGGAGCTGCACATGATCACAATTTCCTCACTAGTGTATTATGCACACATGCCTTCACTTGTCATATTTAGATGTGGACATTCAAACTAATTAATGACACCAAATGGCTCAATAAAACAGCTTTTATAATAAAGTGTTTATTTGAATTTAGTTTGTACATTTTACAACTGCAAGGCAACGTATGAGCATAGTTATACATAAATTATATTAGATGGTTGCAAACTGAAAAACAGCAATTCTATATATGTCATATTAGTATTCAAATAAGATATATGCATTTTCTGTGTATGAAAATGGGATACTTTTAAATTCATAACAGAAATGAGAGATATATATCCCTCATTAAAAAGTTTCAGTGCTTTGCAGTCACCGTGGCTGCAAGCTTTCACTGCAAGTTAGTCTGGAAGGGGTTGGAGAGTGCGAGAGATAAAATCATGAATCCATTTTAATGAGATATGGTCAAAATAGCATGTATGCAATATCAACTGTAGTATGGTTGTATAAGGTGCTATTACTGGTTTGGAAGACAAAGCAATTGAAGTGTAATCAGAAATTACAGGTCATCAAAGGAAATCAGGAGAGGGGCCTCAATGTGTCAGTAGCATGGAGGCACTTCAGCTGTGATTCTGAGATTCGGTCTCTAACCACCCCACTGTCATTCAAGTTTTGCAACATTTGAGGAAATATAAAAATCATCAAGAAAGGTTCAATCCACAAGGAGCGCAGTGCCTCCGAGAAAGAGAATGGAAAGATTGTTCCACAAGTGCAAAGTGAGTTATCTGGTTTTATACCATGGTCACAGAGAATACTCAGCTCTGATTGGCCAGAGGGTGTCCATTATTTCCAGATAACCACATGGCTCTGACGTAGTGGCCTCATAACAATTCTGAACATATTCTTATGGCTGAAGGGCTAATGGTGTCAGCTGTTATCCAGCTGTGTAGTAAAGTACTTACAGTTCGACACCTTGGGAAATATGCTTATTCACTTTCCTGCCGAGATGAGTAGAAGAAAAAGATTAATACCACTCTGTATGATAGATAAAAAAGCTACCGCCAGCAGCCAGTTAGCTTAGCTTAGCAGAAAGACTGGAAATGAAGGGAAACAACTAGCCAAATGTCTTTGAGTGTTTTCATCAGTGTGAGGTTGTCAGGCAACCAGCAAAGGCTTCAGGAAGTTATTGCGCCAGGGCAAGAAATAGTCTGGCACATAATCCCCCCATAACACCGCAATGTGTCATTTTTACTCTTAGGTCTTTGCACAGATAAGACAAAAAAGATTTAACGTGCACATTAGGGATCTTCACCAGAGCCAGTCTTTATCTAAGCTAGGCTAACCACTCGGCCATAGCTTTATATTTACCATATAGGCTGGAGAGTGGTATCAATCTTTTCATCTGTCAGCAAAAAATGTCAAACTATTTCTTTAAATTGTTAATTGTTGGCAAGCTGCCATATGTAAGTAGGATAAGCCACTGTGACGCCCGTGGTTATAAAAAATAACACACTCTGCAGAAGCAAACCTGCTTAAATAAGCTTCTGCACCAATCTTTATGTTTCAACAATTGTGCTGCTAATCACCGATCATTTCATCATATAATAATATGTGAGTGAGTGATTAACCCTGCTCACCACTACCAGGCCGAAGGTTCAGTTGTGGCCTCGCACCTGTCGTTGAACACACAGGACCGTGACCTTCTGCGAAACATGGTGGCCCCCGGGCCTTTCCTCCTGGTGAGACGCAAATAAATGTCAGAGTGGAGGAACCTGGGGTAGGAGTCCTTTTTCATCAGGCTGTAGACTTTCATCTGGGCTGCTTCAAAACAGCTCTTTGTAGGCTGCGCTATGACCTTCTGAATGGCCATCTTGGTGTTGTAGTCAATGTTAACCTGAGAGAAGGGAAATTAGAACATATTGAAAAATAATGCAGAGCAACTAGATACATGAAATCTGTACTAAAGGAATGCCATATATAATGATGCCCACTTTTGTCTAGATCTGAATGCATGATTTTGCAAGTTTGTGTCAGGATTCCAATAAAGTTTAGAACAACACAATAACAGAAGATGAGTTACATACAGTGCCTAGTAAATGTGTTGAGAGTACGTCAGATAGTGACGAGAAGAAATGGGAAACACACATTGGGCGCAGTGTAAAGTAGAGCCACTTGAAACAGTGGAGAAAATCAACATCTGCATTTTTTAAAAGATTACACACACATGACATCAGATGTGAAGTTTCATATTTCATTATTGCACATTTCATCCATTTCCCTCTGTCAAGATCCTTTTTTGATGCTTGTTCTCTCATTAAGTTCTTGGATTTGATAGTTTTTCTAAAGGTGGAGTCATGTAAACCAAAGCTAACAAATCTGTTATTTATTGCCTTGCTCTTTTTTGTGATAGATAAGACTGAGACTTGAAGGAGAGATTCTCTGTTTTATTGGCACCAAGTGACCTAAAGCTAATTTGAGTTTAAAGCTCATACAAGCAATCACTGCCACACATGGATATCGTCACAGAAATGGATGTTAATTGTCTTGTGCCTGCTTTTGTGAATGTGAATCATCTTTAAACTAGAAGATTTTCTTTAAAAGACAAACAGCGCTGAATCTTCTCACACAGCAATGCAAATAATCACTAAAACAGCTCTCAAAATATTCATGTGTATCAAACTGCAACTCTCCCGCCATCAATATTAAAGGTCAGATCCATTTACATTTGTATCTCTCTGCAAATCACTCAAGCTGGTACACACTTTCATGTTAGTGCAGCATGCTCCATATTTACAAAGACATTCATCTTTGACTGAAAGTGTGTGGGTGATGCTCTCTCCAGTTCTGCAGAAGAATGTCAAAACCTCAAACCAGACACCAAACTCTTAACGGTCAGATCTGCTGCAGGCCATGAAAGCATATCGGATGATGGTCGCATCATCCTCGCAAAGCGAATGGAAACTTTTGAATCTGTGACTGTCTCGCACACACATAACCCGACCTGCTTTGCAGTAGTGCATGCACTAAGCGAGCTGCTGCTCCTAACGATTGTTCACAAAGGTCAACCTGCTGCAGGCTCATGATTATGTAGTGCTAAAGAATTTGCCCACTGTTATTTTTATACAATGACAGAAATATTTCAAACCTCCAACAGCACTCAGTGACAAAAGAAAAGCAAAAGAAAATGTTAAGCCGTAGGGGTTGTTTAAGCCTTTGCAGCTCCACTTTATAGCCTATTATGCAGCATTTCATCTGTACAGTTAATGATAAATAAACATGCCACATCATACCTCTTTAGGGGCCTCCGATTCAATATAAACTGTATAAATATATTTGGCTTTGGACAGCAGCTTCGTCTCAGAATCAATGGTCTTGTATTCTTCACAGGCCAACCAGAACTCAATGTTTTCCTCACTAAACTCTGTCCTGAGGAACTGAGAGAAGCTTTCCAACCCATCTGACGTAGAGAAACAGAGACAAACACACACTGTTGGTTACTAGAATGACACAATACAAAGACAGAATACTGTTCAAAACGGAATCTGTATTTTCTGAGCCTGTTGGGTAAACAAAGCTCAAATAAGGAGGCATAGATTCATAACTTCCTCATCCCAAAGTCACTAAAATGGCCTCTACTGTACAAATAAATACATTATATAGAACCCCTTAATAGTTTAAATATACTTAGACAGTATTATTGTTTTTATAATATAGCATAAACCATTTCCAAAGGAGCACATACAGTGGTTTACAGTGTTTCAGTCTAGCACTAAAATGCAACTTCTGTGCTTATGAGGAAGTTGCACAGTTTCTGGATTACTATCCGTGCAAACAAACTAAAAGTTGTAGTGAAACTACCACTGCTCTCTCCTTTAACTATTTATTGCTTTTAGCACTTCTTAACAGTTTACAATTAAAATGGAGCCAACTGATTAACAGCAGAAGAAACTGTTTTGGACGGCAATTCGACTCAACGTTCTTGAGAGGTTTTGGGCATTAATCTGACCTGAGTGCTTCAGCAGTTCTTCAAAGGAGTCACTCCATTGCAAAGCTGCCTCTGGTGAGATGCTGAAAAATATCAGAGATACGGTCAGCCCTTTCCTAACCATGCAGCAAGACATTTTTTTGATTCTCATGACACGTCGAGATGCCATGTTTCTATAAGTGTGCAATGAGTCACGGAGGGTGCTGGAACCAGGGTTAAAAATGAATAATACTTGTGAAACACAACATTCCGTGTATGTGAAATTAATGGATTTTGCCTCACTTGCTGGATGTCGTATTTGTCTTTTTATGGGGACTGACATTTTCATGAGAGCCTGACTTGGTGAGAAAAAGGCTTAGTCGGCTCTTCCTCTCCTTGTCTTTCTGTCTGCAAACAGGAGAAAATACATCAAGTTCCACAAACTGTACAGTGCAACTGTGGCACTGTTTCCCAAATCAACAACTTATCAGAGAATTACTCCTCACAGACACATTTCTAAAGTATTCACAAGACGTGCTATAAATTACACAACATTAGCTGTTCTTTGTGGTCCAATACAAATCGCAAGACAAGTCCCCCCTTGTAAATGTGAACCAAAAGGCAGCAGAGACTCATCATCGAGGACAGCTTTCAAAAGTCTAACAGCCATACATGTTAGCTGTAGTGGCTTTCAAATGTATTATATTGAAACAAAACATAGCTATGATGCAGTATCATGCTGCTTTTGAGTAAGATAAGACTTTTCTATGCAGAAAGAAACCATTGTTTCTATTCTTCTCATGATAAAAGTTGCACTTCTGACATTTCTGACATTTGAAATTATTTATTCCCAAATCAAGTAAACATTTTAAAACAACACACCAACCTGCTAGTATCGTCCTTCATCTTTGGTGCCTGCAAGTCTTCTGGACCAAACATTTTAAAATATGCTTCCTCCTTTGGGGCCATGTAGTTGAATTGAGGAAATAGAAAAAGAAGTGTCTCCATGCTGTTTTGTCTGTCTCTGGTGTGCGAAGCAGCAGGACAAAAATAGCTCTTTGAAATCTTTTTAACCCATCACTCAATGATACACCTCGTCTTTTATAAAAGGCTGCTCGCATTTCATTTCCCATACCTTTTGCTCTACTTCCTGTAATGGTGTAACCACTTACTGCTAACAGCTCCATCAGTGAAATAGAAACCCCTTGGGTTCAACATCCTGTCAACTTTTTATTTAGAAATTTGAAAAAGACAGCTGTTTGTTTGTTTTTGCTTGAGGTAATATCTTACAGTTTTACAATAACATATTGTACTGAAGCTATTATGACCTAAAAAAAAAACCTCAGGTAACATTGAACCAACTTGTGTTTTTTGTAGATTCTGTTTATACACTCTCATTGCTGCTGTTAATAGCTGTCTTCTTGTGTGAGATCTTGGGGGTATTCTGCGATTCCACATGGATCAGCAGCAAGGACAGACACTGCAGAGAAATAATAAAATGTAATGAATAATAAAATGTGTCAGCGCAGAGTCTGGGCTTAGCTCTTTCTAGAACATCAGAACCTTAATGGAGAAAGACAAACTCGCTGTGACACAGTGGAAAGCAACAGGTAATAGGTGTGTTCTGGGGCAGATGGAGACAAATGTGATGTCTCTGTTAGAGAGAGACCGAAGGGGGCCAGTAGAGGGCCTTGACAGTAGAGGGCCTTGACAATTTTTCTATAGTTCTGACAACAAATTAATAAAGTGCTGGGGAAAAAACAGTAGGTATACCATAATGAACAAGTAACTTCATTTAGAGTTCTTTTCAGTCACCCTCAACTCAAAAACGTGTTTTGCTTATTGTTAAAGCACTTGGATGTTTGACCTTCACTGTGCAGAACCCTAATCCTAACCCATGTGCAGAGTTTAACACTAGAAGGCTGTATTCTCTATGCTCACCTTAAATCAGAGTTTAACATCCGACATCTCCCGGCGATGTCCCTCCCCTGCGATGTCCTCTCCGGTGATGACCCTCCCCTTGCAAAACTGCATTTGTTTCAGAAGAAAACAACAAACTTTGAGCTAGCAAGCTACACGCTTAAAATGGCAAGTTTTGAAGAAAATTTGGATCGTGCAACAAGGCAGGCTCGCTTGGTTCTTTTCGGGAATAACTGTAAAGATTTACGAAGAATATGTTTAACGTTCCGGCATTTACTATCTAACTAGGACGTTTTGGGACCGATTGTGGCAGGATTGATGTGGAGGAAGTAACGTTACACACTGTTAAAAGCAAATTACGTTTAACCATGTATCCAGCTAATTTAAATAGCTTGCGTCTCTGTATTGTGTGAACAGTTAACTTCATTTTATATATATATATATATATGGCGTTTTCTTTTATCAGGGTGCAAATGTTCCACCAAAACAAGTTCCTTCCAGAGACCATTTTGCAAAGCTACCATCGCAGAGATGCAAATTCGCCTGTGGTGGTGCAAATAGAACGTGAAGATGTGTCCACAAGATTTGAAAATGCTTTAACTTGAGTGAAAATTTCGATGATATGTCAAACTTCATGAGTCCAATTCATAAAAGAAGACAGGGGTCTGGAGGAAAATTGTGGAAAGTTTGGTAAGTTTTGAGCTGTCACACACTGACAGCACAAGCACACACACGGTTAGTGCATAGGTTGCTAACTAGCAGCTAGCTACAGCTGGTAACTTACTATACTACACCAACAGTTCAGTGGTCAAAGTCGCACACGTACAGCAAGGTGAAAATTCTCTTTACTTGTCATGCACCCGTGTAACTTCAGGCTGAATCAAAACCTTTCTCTATCCTCACATTAAAACAACAGACATTGATTAAAAGAGACAAATTCTGTACTGCAAAGGTGTGTGTGCAGATACAACCCAGTGGGCCGATAAACTGAAGCTGCAGTATCCTTTTCCCTTCAGGTAAACACTGCTGAAGCACTGAAACCAAAATAAATAGCAGTCATTTAGCTTCGCTGCATGTATTTGCCTCTTGTCAACATACCAGATGAGAAAACCAACAAAATCAATACACACACAGAGCCAGGGAAGTTGTCCTGCCAGCTGGGCACAAACGATTAGGATTGTGTTATTTGATCATTTTGAAATAGCCTAATATTTCCATTTACAGTTTTAATTATGTAACTACCAGCACTAAGTCTTCTGTTTGGTTCTCCATGTAATGTGATTACACATTATTAGCAAAGACTGAAGGAAAAACAGAGACTGTGCTTCTGCATGTGTTGACAGTGAAGAGATTTGTCTAAAAGCAATTTAGCTCAGGGGTAAACAGTTTGTCTGAAGTGTCAGTATTATTAAATATTGTTTGAACACAACCATTACACTAATAAAGAAAATAACATGGTGTATTGGTTAACTGCAAATGTGTGCCCAGCATTGTATGAGTGTCCTCATTTTGTTCCTGGATTATGGCATCACTAAACACAACTGTACATCTGTAGGTAGCGATACTATGCTAATATATCTTTATATGTTTTGGATGTTGCTAGATGAAAGGGGAAGTGATGGAGTTGAAACTGCTGACACGTGTGATAGGGGAAGGAGGGGTGTTGTTACTTCCTGTCTGAAAACATCTGTTCACGTAAGTCTAGTCTGCCTGGCATGTCTGCACATTTTGTCATTGAAAACACAGTAAAGTCAGACAAGAAAGAAATTAAATTGAAAACATTACAGACTCCATGGAACCAGCAAGACACATACAAACACAGAGAAAACTACAAACAAACCAATAACAAGAAAAAAAGTTATTGTTTGAAATTCCTTCAAAATGAGGTCTACAGTCTATTAATTTGCAATATCCATTTGCATTTATGCATTCAAATGCCAAATTAACAATATGCCTCAGTGGGATTGCTTTCATCTGAAAACAGGACACTGCAAGTGTGATGAAGAGAAAGCACATTTGGGTTTGAGGCTGGGCATTGATGAGGCATTGATATTTCCTGAGAGGATACAGTATGTCAAAACCAGGACGGATGACTGAAGAACTTCTTCTGTTTCTGTTCATCAAGTGCCACATTATTCATTCTATTAAATCACATTGACTTTGAATTATTATAAGCTTCTATCCCACCGTTATCCACTCATTCATTCTTTGAATGATTATAAAAAAAGTTTTATCTGAGAAAATGTATGTCAGCTTGGGAATTAAAATTCACCATTCACCCATGCATGATTTCAGATTGCACTACAATTATGGGCAGAAGTGTAGTGTTGTGGACCAAACAGGCAATGTGCGTTGAGCCATTGTAACATGTTCAAAATGTGATTATGTTTAGGTATTAGGATAAATATGATGTTGGTATGGGTTTGGTGTGATTAAGGCCTGTTTGAGAGGGACTGAAGCTCATATCCTAGGAATTATGTTCATCTTGGACAATTCTGCACCTTGTGAATAACGTCTAGTGTCAATGTTCAGTGCCAATGCAGTGCAATCTTTAAAGTTTTTGTCTGGCGATAGAGGGACTGAGAAGGACTTCCACTTCTGCCCATAAATGGAGAAAACCTGGGAGCTAGTTCAGGCCGTCAACTCCAGATCGCTGCTGCACTCAATGCCAGCATCCACCTGTAGTCTCTAAGTCTACATTTCCACCGAGGGAAGGTTATCATCATCACTCCCCACTCCCTGCTGTGCTGAGCTTGGTGTTTTCTCTTGGTTACAATGTGGGCTGAATATGAGTTGGTGTATAGTCAACTAGAGTGGAAATCTGATTGTTAAATACAACTTTGTAAGATGTATATATTGATTGCTTGCACAAGTGAAACTCAGTTTGCTTGGACTAATTGGCTGTTGCCTGTGTGTGGTGCAAAAGAACAACATTTGACCATCACTCAATACCCAGTTGTGGTGCTTTTCAGCTTTGGTCTTGCAGTTGTGCAGATGGTTTTGCTACACTAATGACTCCTACTGGGTGGTTGGGTTGCTTGTGCAGTGAATGCAAAACAATAAGTAACATATTATATGTAACCTGATGGGCATTACTGGGCTTATCTTGTCTTAAACGTGAGTCCAATTAAATGGAGCTCTCCTTGGCTCCATTAGCAACTCGTATGCGCTGCTGTTACGGAGCTAGTACTGTATTATGGAATCAGTGGACAAATAGGACCAATCACATAGACATGTTGGTTAGGTATTGTGACTTGATATACATTATATAAATAACATTATCATTTTCATTCATCATTCATAGGGGTGGACTATCTGCTAACTCTGTCCAGTGTTCTTAGTTTATGTACTAAAAGGTGATAAGCTAAGTTACCCAGCTAGATTTTGAATGTATACTCCATCAGAAACACTCTATGGGCATAGCCAATGTGCTGCTTATACATCAAGTTAAACACAAAAAGGTGCAAATCAGCACAGCAGACACATCCAAAGAGAAAATAGACCAAGTAAGAGACAACTGCAGTGGGATCCGCATCAAAATATTACAAATTGTGAATATTATATTAATTTACATAGTGGTACAAGACAAAAATTAATAAGCTCTGGAATGTACCTGTAAAGGTTTCAATCTGTTCAAGTACACTGTAAGTGTGAAATGGTTTTCACAGGTTTGTTGATCAGGCATGGGATCTCCCTTATTAGACTTTACAAGAAGGTTGAGAGCTTCCAGGAAATGAGCTCCACTTTAAGCTGATGTGTCTGAGAAGCAGACTGTACACAGCAACTTGGCTGCAAACCGGTGACATCATTTCCCTGTCAGTGAGTCACACAGGTGCTCCCTTCACAGACGAAAGGCATTTCAGTGCAAATTGTCAGCTTTTAGCAGGAAGTCAATGGGGACTGTACAGGAAAGCACCAAACTGTTTGCTCTGGTTTAATGTGAAATGGCTGTAATATGGGAAATGATCCCACACATATTCAGTATGTGTTGATTATCTTGTACTGAAGCAACAACATCCGATTCAGGAACGTACACTGTAGTATTTCCCTCAAATATTGTTATAAATATTGTTCAAAAAATTAAATTGAACCTACGAGGTGGGCTTATAGCATCAGTTTATTTCAAGTGTCAGCTAGTCACTTACAGTAAATGACTGTAAAGTAATATTAATATGTTCTAGACTATACCGAGAGAGAAGAAAAAGTCATATATACTGATTTCACAGGATACATTTGTCTGAGGGGCTCTAAATTTGAATTCCTATCTCTAATCTTCCTGCTGTAAGAGGTCACAGGTCAGGTTATCGACTTTCCTCCTGTCGCTGCCTCTTGGCCAGGTAGTCATTGTAAATGAGAATTGGTTTTCAATTGACTTATTTGGTTAAATAAAGGTAAAAAAATATATATTTTTAATATCTTTAGGTTTTGGACTGTTGGTCAGTGAAAAGAAGCAATTTGATCATCTTGGGCTTCTGGAAATTGTCTCGTGCAGCACTAATTTCAACAAATGGATTTGTGCTATCTGTGAGTGGTCATCTATTTCTAATGAACAATGTTGTCCACTGACCAACCCTAATGAACACAGCCCAGCAGGTATATGTTTACATCTGAGCTCAACTCAATGCTGCCACCTCATGATGTGTTGATGAATCAGAATACAACCAAAAGCTGAACATCATCAAGGCAAATGTAAAACTAAGTTGCACGTTCTCATGAGTAATCGGTTATCATGGGTTTGCAACTGTGGAACATGAATAGATATTTTCCATAGTTGGAAGATTGGGTGGAGAGACTCTAAACAGGATGATGTATTTCAGTTTCTGTTAACAGTTACATGTACAAAATGCCTGTAATGCCGTAATGTCTGTACGTGCTCCGTGAGCCAGGAGTTAGTCAGAGCGGGCTTTTCTGCCTACAGTTGCAAAATGCTAACTCTGTGCTGATTACCATACCCGCTGCTAGAAAGATCGTTTTTCACATTTTATTTTTCTCTTTTGCCAGCGTGGTGTTTCAAATCAAAATGGACCACCCCGCCTACTCTTGTGAACAAATTGGCTCTGCTACTGCATCTTACTTCCATTTCGAATGAGAATCAAATGCAAGTCAGATTCCACCACTCTGTCTCCCCATGAGTATTACTGTTATATCTGTTTTTGCACAGGGTTTCACATTTTTCAAGACATTTATGTTTTAATGTGGTTTTAAATTTAGGTTCTTATTCAGTACAAGTTTATTTTTTCTCCATAAAATGGTCCTTTCTGAAGAGTTTAGATGTGACCCTGAGGTCCATGCAGAAGAATCTCTGCTGGGATGATGGAGCCAAGTTAAGGCGATTGTTCCTAGACAAGGTCTGCAAAGCGAGATGTTTTTTTTTTTTTGTGTGGTTGCAATGCACTGTTCCTTTGTGCAGACACCCTGAGTGATGTGGTTGTAAAGAGGCCTGGACAGAGTTCTTTATCATAGGTCTATGAGACTTTCAGAGTCTCTCCAGTAATCAGGTCCACATGCCAATAGTGATGGATTCTACTCTGCAGCTACTCTGCCCCAGACGACACACACATACAAATCAGAATTTACATGCCCAAGTCTTTTTTGATCCATAAACATTTACTCCTGAGGAGAGACTGCATCTGCAAGCCTGTCTTTGTAATCAAATAAAACTTTCTGTTGATACATGAGATAATGCATAAACGGGATGACCTCTCAGTAGATATTTTCTGTCAATGCACATACACAAAATCTTGTTTTCTCACATCAGCATGTATTGTTTTTTTAATTTTAGTCCAGACTCTTACAAGAATAGATTGCTATTACTGTCAGACAGCAAGTAAACGCAGGTAGACACAGTCGCTTCAGCTGCCAAAATTATAAGGATGATAATGATATTGCTGTAAAAGACAGAGATCATTTTAATCAATTAGCTGAAAGCATTTACCTCACTTGATTGAGCCAGAGAGGAAAGCAACAAATAGCCCTGCTCCTCAGGTTGGATGAGGAGGAAGTCGCCTTATTTCAGCGTGGCAGATGTTGGAGAACACCTGGATGCTGCTGGATTGCTAAAACTTTGCAGACAGATGCTTGATATTTCACATTCAACCTCAGTGCAGCTTCATAGCAAGAAATGTAATACATGTTTGACTGCCAGACTACGAGAGAACAGACTCGTGCTGTGATACAGATTGGGTTCGAATTGTGAAGTGCCTTTCTGCAGGACCAGTAGTTTGTGCAATGTCCTGCTGTCCTATTTTATATCATTGTAATGTTGTTTTTTTACATATTCATCCCCTGCCAGTCTTCCTAGAGTAATCATTTTATTTTAGCACTAAGGTGAACAGATTACAGCCAAAATGGACTTTGGGAAATGGACTTGATTATTTTCTTTCATTATTATTTAACTAATGTGTGTCAATTTAGCCTCCCTGAATAAAGAAAACGTTTTTTAGCCTTTAAAAAAAAAAATCCCTTACATGCTCAAAATTCTTGCATAATGCGGAGTGCTCCGGCTTCTCGGTAAATCTGAGTGGTGCTTCTATCTCATCCGTGCAGCCAGGAATAAAATAGGTAGTTTATCATGCCTAAAAGCAGTTAGATTTTTTTTATTACTTACCCCCCTCTGCAGGGAGGTCAGAGGTCAGAGTCAGCTACAGGCCAGTAGTCTTGGAGCTGGTGGGGACCCAGTGTCACTCTCAAGGGCGTTTTAATAAGAGTGTTTCTTGCAGAGTCCTCCGGCATTGAGTTCAGTAAACCTGCTCAGTGTGCCACCCTGCAGCCCAAAATGTGTATTTATTGTGCTTTCATTGATTTTAATAGAGTTTGGTAACTTGTATTTCAGAAAAGATGGCAATAGCCCTTCAAAGTGTAGTAATTCAATAAAATTTAATTCAAAATGTTATTCCCATTGCAGTCCTAATTGAAAAATGTTTCATGACTCATTGAGGTTGCTCTCCCTCCCTCCCTCCCTCTATGTCTCTCATCCCAATAGCCTACAATCTCTGAAAGTTCAGTTCTCCTGCTCTCACTTTGTATGAGGCAAGTCTAATTAGAGTAAATTATTTGGCTGATGGATCTGTGAAACACATTGCGGCAATTATCAGTGTACTATAAACAGACTGGTATCTGTGAAATCCCTCTGCCTGGGAGGGTACAAGGATGGAGGCGTGATTAATATGCAAAAGAAACCAGGTCACAGAAAAAACTATCCATCGGTCAAACTGGAGGCTCCTACGAGGGGACAACTGTGGTCTCTGCTTTTGATTCTGAGCAGGGTGTTTTGTCCAAAGATGAGGAAAGTCTCAGTTGGAGGGGAAGCACATCGTTAACATCATAAAGTTTCAGTATTAATACATATAATATACATTGTCATTTTATGGAGATGCTAAGCTGTAGCTAGGGATACAGTCTGCAAATGTTTAGTTAATGATTATTTTAATTCAATTCAATTCAATTTTATTTATAGTGTCAAATCATAACATGAATTATCTCAGGACACTTTACAGATAGAGTAGGTCTAGACCACACTCTATAATTTACAAGGACCCAACTATTCCAGTGATTCCCTCAAGAGCATGCATGAATGTGTAAGTGCGACAGTGGCGAGGAAAAACTCCCTTTTAGGAAGAAACCTCGGACAGACCCAGGCTCTTGGTAGGCGGTGTCTGACGGTGCCGGTTGGGGGTTAATCTCTAATCTTTTAAAACTTCTTTCATTTATTTAATAATTAAGTTAAAATCATATTTGTTGTAGTTATGGTAAACATCTGTTTTGAAAGACACACATCAACGACTACATTAACCATCTGTCATCTAAGAAGAAAATGAGTCAGAGTGACTCAAACATGTCTTTAATGCCAATGCAGAACTGACATAAATACACATATTAGTGTATTTACAAAGACTTGTATTATTGATGTAATCAGGTCAGATTTTGTAGAAGTTAGTCCACCGATAACAAACTTGTCCCAGTATCCCATAAATCACCATGTCATTGTGTCAGAAGTTGTTCAATTGACCATTTACTGAACTTAACGTGTTTCAGATAAATCTCAGTCGCTGGCTAGAAATGACATGCTGCTTTTGTCTACCATTGTCTGAAATGAAGGACTCATTGTTTCAAAAATTAAAGAATAAGAATAAGAATTACGAATGGAAAATCTGCTATCATAATCATTGTAAACTACATATCGGTAGCTTAGGTGTAGCAACAGTAACTGAGGGGGTGGGGCTTAGCGAATGGGCAGTTGTTCACTGTAGAGATAGGAATCACCTCCAGTCAACAGTATCATCATTACAGTACATCTCTTCTTCTCTAACAATGAAGCCAACACGGAAATGCCATAAACTGCAGTTCATCGAGTGGCCACTTGAGTTGGGGGGCGCACCATTCAATTCCGTTTTGAGTGATAGGTGGCTGCCGTCACAGAAGGTGAGCATAGACCGTCCGCTTCATTTGGCCCACCGCAGCTTCATCCACGCTCCACCTCTTTACCCATATTTGGATGACAGGGGAGTTAGGTGGCATCAGGCACTGCCAACATGACGACGGCTGGAGCTGCCAGGAGTCGCCTACTTTGAGCTTCATTTTGAGGTTCAGAAACCTATGGGTGACATCACGGAGACTATGCCCATATTTTATACAGTCTATGGTTCATACTACTACTACTCCTAACAAATAAAAACTGAAAATGAACTAAAAAGTATTGTAGAAATAACATGCAACTTTCATTTTGGGTTTGACTGTTCCTTTAATGTGGGTTAAATACAAGTGAACACTTAAAGGGGCCATAAGCGACGTTTTTTAGGCTACAGCATTTTTTGTCACATACAGCAAACATCTCCTCACTATCTGCTAGCTGCTTGTCCCCTGAACACACTGTAAAAAAGCGGTCTCTGTAGACAGCCCAGGCTCCACAAACGGCAACAAAAACAAACTGGCCAACCTGCACCACCAAACATAACAGAGTTCCAGCGTTCCAGCCAATAACCGACATGAAGGATTTTGGGGTGGGGGTTGGGGGGTTAGTGCGTGGAAGCATGGAAGGGAGGGGGAGTGGACAGGACGAGGAGGAGGGAGGGGCAAGCTAGCTTCGTTTTGTTTAACAATACTTTGAACGTCAACAAGAAGTAACGTCACCCAACATTGCTTAGAGCACCTTTCAGGCTCTTTGATTACTCCTTAGTAGTGTTTATATTGAGTTTGTAAACCTTATCATCCAGCCTGTAGAGACACCTTAGATGGTGCCATAAACCTCAATCCTCTTACAGCAGCTAATAACAGCTTACCTCATTATGTTATAGAATGCGTCATAATGTTTACACTGCAGTTTTCAGCATCACCAGCCCACTATACAGTACTTAATCTTATTAGTTGCTATGAATAGCTTGTGCTCTAGTTAACAAAATTAATTTGGATCTTATTAAAGTGTTTATAATGAATAAAAAATACTTAATGTGCTGCTGCAGTGACCTGTGATGGTTAAGAACATCATTAGAATCACCAGCCACCAAAGTGTTGGCTGATCCTGGCTGATTACCATGAATGTGCACCAAGCAGTTTTTGAAAACCTAATGACTATCAAAAGAAATGTGGCTTGTTTACAGTGTGCTTCTTATAGTAAATATATTCCACATACAGTAAATACCTGCGCACAATCTGTAGTATCCTTTACTGTAATTAGACAATATATATATAGCATTTATAGCATCAAATAAATAACAATCAAACTTGACTTGAGAAAAATGAACACACAAACATCAGCCTGATAAGAACTACCTAAATAACAGAAACCATCTTTGGGAAAAATGTATTTTACTTGAACTTTGAATTTTTAGTCTGGCCCATGTCCCATCCGCTAACAGGAGGGGATAAGGGGCGGGATTAATGACCTATACTGTAGCTAGCCACCAGGGGGTTATCAAGATGTTTTGGCTTTACTTATACAGTCTATGCATCAACCCCTGGCATAGAATAAGAAAGTGTAGATTATATAAATTAATGGATATTAATTCCTAGCATGTAGCACACTCGGTCAACTTTCTCTGGGAGTAAAACAGTAGGTAAGTAAAAGAGCTAGCACATTAATGCGAGACAATGTTACCTCCTCTTCAGATGAAAAGTTGAATTCAAGCCAAAGTTACATAGTCTTGCTATAATGCCAAAATTAGTCTTTATTATGTTTAATTAAATAAGTATATCTTTTAATGTCTCTAATATGTCTGGTGTAGTCACTCTTTTCACAATGTGTACATGTAAACGTTGCTGTATTGTACTTTGTAGCTGGAAAACAACAGCATCCTTTACCTGATTTATAGCCATACACATAAGAGGTTGAAGGATACTGGCAAATTGTGCAATTCACATCCACATACTCACATAAAACATCTACTATACAAACTATCTTTACATCGTGTGTTCACAGTGTGTTCCCAAGGACAAAGGTCATTGTAACATGAATGCAGTACATACAGACATACAAAACTAAATACATAGTCTTAATGTATTCATGTTGGTTTCATTTGTGTAGGTGTTGCAGTTTTCTCCCACATACCGAAGTCATGCAAGTCAGGAACTTTGGACTGAAGTCTCTAAATTGCACACAGTGATGGTGTATGTGTGTTTAATGTTGACCTATGAGGACCCCTCTGCTTCTGTCCAGTTCATGCTGGGAGAGGTGTCAACCCACGTTTACTGAAAAGTAACTAAAGAAAAGACACAAAAAAATCTTACTTCATAGTAAAAATTCAGCTATTAAACAGTAGTCCTGCTTGAATCAGACATTTCTCTTCCTGACTTCTACAGTGTGATACTGAGGCATGTTATGTTGGTGTGTCCAATTTTTAGCCACACTAGTACACAGGGTGCGATTTGTGAAAAGAAAACAGGGGGGGGGGGGGTTTGATCAAGCATAACAAAACAAAACATCCATCCATCCCATCCATCCATCTTCATCCGCTTATCCGGGGTCGGGTCGCGGGGGTAGCAGCTCCAGCAGGGGACCCCAAACTTCCCTTTCCCGGGCCACATTAACCAGCTCCGACTGGGGGATCCCGATGCGTTCCCAGGCCAGGTTAGAGATATAATCCCTCCACCTAGTCCTGGTTCTCCCCCGAGGCCTCCTCCCAGCTGGACGTGCCTGGAACACCTCCCTAGGGAGGCGCCCAGGGGGCATCCTTACCAGATGCCCGAACCACCTCAACTGGCTCCTTTCGACGCAAAGGAGCAGCGGCTCTACTCCGAGCTCCTCACGGATAACTGAGCTTCTCACCCTATCTCTAAGGGAGATGCCAGCTACCCTCCTGAGGAAACCCATTCCGGCCGCTTGTGCCCTGGATCTTGTTCTTTCGGTCATGACCCAGCCTTCATGACCATAGGTCAGGGTAGGAACAAAAACTGACTGGTAGATTGAGAGCTTTGCCTTCTGGCTCAGCTCTCTTTTCGTCACAACGGTGCGATAAATTGAATGTAATACCGCACCTGCTGTGCCAATTCTCCGACCAATCTCCCGCTCCATTGTCCCCTCACTCGCGAACAAGACCCCAAGGTACTTGAACTCCTTCACTTGGGGTAAGGACTCATTCCCTACCTGGAGAAGGCACTCCATCGGTTTCCTGCTGAGAACCATGGCCTCCGATTTAGAGGTGCTGATCCTCATCCCAGCCGCTTCACACTCGGCTGCGAACCGATCCAGTGAGTGCTGAAGGTCACAGGCCGATGATGCCATCAGGACCACATCATCTGCAAAAAGCAGCGATGAGATCCCCAGCCCACCGAACTGCAACCCCTCTCCACCCCGACTACGCCTCGATATCCTGTCCATAAATACTACAAACAGGATTGGTGACAAAGCGCAGCCCTGGCGGAGGCCAACTCTCACCTGAAACGAGTCCGACTTACTGCCGAGAACCCGGACACAGCTCTCGCTTTTGGTCGTACAGAGATTGGATGGCCCTGAGAAGGGACCCCCTCACCCCGTACTCCCGCAGCACCTCCCACAGTATCTCCCGGGGCACCCGGTCATACGCCTTCTCCAGATCCACAAAACACATGTAGACTGGTTGGGCATACTCCCAGGCTCCCTCCAGGATCCTTGCGAGAGTAAAGATCTGGTCCGTTGTTCCACGACCAGGACGGAATCCGCATTGTTCCTCTTCAACCTGAGATTCGACTATCGACCGAACCCTCCTTTCCAGCACCTTGGAGTAGACTTTACCGGGGAGGCTGAGAAGTGTGATACCCCTGTAATTGGCACACACCCTCTGGTCCCCCTTTTTAAAAAGGGGAACCACCACCCCGGTCTGCCACTCCTTAGGCACCGTCCCAGACTTCCATGCAATGTTGAAGAGGCGTGTCAACCAAGACAACCCCTCCACACCCAGAGCTTTAAGCATTTCTGGACGGATCTCATCAATTCCTGGGGCTTTGCCACTGCGGAGTTGTTTAACTACCTCAGCAACCTCCACCAGGGAAATTGATGCCAATCCCCCATCATCCTCCAGCTCTGCCTCTACCATAGAGGGCGTATTAGTCGAATTTAGGAGTTCCTCAAAGTGCTCCTTCCACCGCCCTATTACCTCCTTAGTTGAGGTCAACAGCGTCCCATCCTTACTGTACACAGCTTGGATGGTTCCCCGCTTCCCCCTCCTGAGGTGGCGAACGGTTTTCCAGAAGCACCTTGGTGCCGACCGAAAGTCCTTCTCCATGTCTTCTCCGAACTTCTCCCACACACGCTGCTTTGCCTTTTTCACAGCAGAGGCTGCAGCCCTTCGGGCCCTTCGGTACCTTGCAACTGCCTCCGGAGTCGTCTGGGATAACATATCCCGGAAAGACTCCTTCTTCAGTCGGACGGCTTCCCTGACCACTGGTCTCCACCACGGTGTTTGTGGGTTACCGCCCCTTGAGGCACCTAAGACCCTAAGACCACAGCTCCTCACCGCAGCTTCAGCAATGGAAACTTTGAACATTGTCCACTCGGGTTCAATGCCCCCAGCCTCCACAGGGATGCACGAAGAGCTCCGCCGGAGGTGTGAGTTGAAAGTCTGTCGGACAGGGGCCTCCTCCAGACGTTCCCAATTTACCCGCACTACCCGTTTGGGCTTACTAGTCCAGCGTCCAGAGTCTTCCGCCACCCCCTGACCCAACTCACCACCAGATGGTGATCGGTTGACAGCTCCGCCCCTCTCTTCACCCGAGTGTCCAAAACATACGGCCTCAGATCAGATGAAACGATTATAAAATCGATCATTGACCTTTGGCCTAGGGTGCTCTGGTACCAAGTACACTTATGAGCATCCCTATGTTCGAACATGGTGTTCGTTATAGACAATCCATGACTAGCACAGAAGTCCAACAACAAACAACCACTCTGGTTTAGATCAGGGAGGCCGTTCCTCCCAATCACGCCTCTCCATGTGTCTCCATCATTGCCCACGTGCGCGTTGAAGTCCCCCAGCAGAACTATGGAGTCCCCGACTGGAGCCCCATGCACTACTCCACTCAAGGTCTCCAAGAAGGCCGAATACTCCGAACTCTTGTTTGGTGCATATGCACAAACAACAGTCAGAGTTCCCCCCCCCCCCCACAACCCGCAGACGTAGGGAGGCGACCCTCTCGTCCACCGGGTTAAACTCCAACGTAGCGGCGCTCAGCCGGGGGCTTGTGAGTATCCCCACACCTGCCCGGCGCCTCACACCCTGGGCAACTCCGGAGAAGAAAAGAGTCCAAACCCTATCCAGGAGTATGGTTCCAGAACCGAGACTGTGCGTAGAGGTAAGCCCCACCAGATCTAACCAGTAGCGCTCCACCTCCCGCACAAGTTCTGGCTCCTTCCCCCACAGAGAGGTGACATTCCACATCCCCAGAGCCAGCCTCTGCTGCCCGGGTCTGGTCCGTCGAGGCCCCTGACCTTCACTGCCACCCATGTGGCAGCGCACCTGACCCCAGCGGTTCCTCCCACAGGTGGTGGGCCCATGGGATGGAGAGATGTCCGCCACGTAGCTTTTTCGGGCTGTGCCCGGCCGGGCTCTGTGGCAAACCCGGCCACCAGACGCTCACTGACGAGCCCTCCATCCGGGCCTGGCTCCAGACGGGGGCCCCGGGCTTCTTCCGGGCAGGGTCACTTCATCCCTTCCTCGATTTTTCATAGGATTTTTGAACCATTCTTTGTCTGGCCCCTCACTTGAGACCACTTTGCCTTGGGAGACCCTACCAGGAGCACAAAGCTCCAGACAACACAGCCCTCAGGTTCATAGGGACACACAAACCTCTCCACCACGATAAGGTGATGGTTCCCGGAGAAGAAAACAAAACATGCTTTAATTAAATCCCATGGATATAGTGCCACTTGGCCAGCCATGCCAAAACACTTATTTATGAACTTCAATATCCAATAGAAAATAATCTCAAAATGAAATAGCCCAACGTGGTGTCAACATAAAACACTAACGCTTTCAAGCCGGAAAGCGGAGTGTTTTAACCACGATCTTTTTCCTAAAAAGTTTTGGTGCCTAAACTTAACTATCATCGCTGCATAACGCTCACTTTTTCTGGCTAATCTCAACTACCATGGACCCTGGATTGTCATCTGTTGGTGCCTGTAGCCGGCTTGCAGTAACCTATTGGCGGCTAAACACATCTACCAACTGCCGCTGGTAGCTGGCGTCCCGGAGCACTGGAGTAACTAAAAACAACCACCTACTGCTGCTCGGATCTATCGGTCTATGACACTATGCGTTCACATTGCAGTGCTTTACTTAGTTAGGAGATTAATTTTGTCCCCACCGGGAATAAAAAATAATTCAGCAGAGGCAGGGATATATAGACCAGAAAGGGGGAAATCCCACGTGTCCCCCCCAGGAAAATTGCACCCTGGCTGTACAGATGGAAATAACAATCTGTCGTGTTTTTTATAGAAATTAATGCTCCCCAGAGGATGAAGTTATCTGTCATTGGTGATCCCCTGACTATTTCCTCTAGCACCACCATGAGGTTGAAAGACCAACTGTTGTCGAGACATTTCACTAAAAACTAAAACTGATACCCATTGCATCTTTTACTTATCTTGTGAAATATCTACTTGATGTACTGGCACAAATTTTGTGCACATGGTTCCCAGACGATAAATCCTAATGACTTTGATATACCTCCGGTGCCACCATGAGGTTGACATTTGTAGTTTTGGGTGAAACACACATTCATGTTCACCTCGGGATTAATTTTCATAACTTATCCCTTGACCAGGTGTGTAGTACTGCTTTTCTTTCCATTAACACAGTAGCTAGCTATCAAAAACATCCTTTCACTTTATAGTTATTAGGGGTGCATGATTCAGAAAATGTCACGATTCGATTCAAAATCAATTTTCGATTCAAAAACGATTCTCGATTACAAAAACGATTCACAGTATGTAAATGTAGTTACTTTTCCCATGTGATTGCAGTAGACATACAATTTAAAAGAAAAGAAACACAATACATTAAATGTAGTTTGATATTACTTTATATGTCTTCATACAAAACTAAAAACTGGAACGTGCCAAGCTTTGGCCAGCTTTCAAATACATTTAATTCAAGTATAAAATAAAACTGTTAAATAAAAATAACTTTTCGTTCAGAGTTCGGTGGGAGTTTAGAGCATTGTTGTTGTTAGTGCGTTGGTTGTCTGGCATGTTAGGTACTTTAGGTTGTTGTTCGTCCACGTCTTTAATGTTAATCTCTGGGTGATGGCGTACCATGTGAGTTCTCAAGTTTGTGGTGTTTCCAAAATACTTAACTTTCGCTTTGCAAAGCCTGCATATAGCATGATTCCTATCAAGTTCCATCTTCCCGTCAAGGTTTTTTTTTTTTTAAATATGAATCGATTTTTGGAATTCTATGAATCAATTTTGAATCAGTAGAGCTTGAATCGCGATACGAATGTGAATCGATTTCTTTGCACACCCCTAATAGTTATAGTTGACTAATGCATGTAAACTTGCTACCGTAGGAACAGTGATTATATAACCTTCGAAAAGAGACAATTTTAACCGCGTGTTTGCATGGATGCGCACGCATCATAGGTGCTCGTTTCGGTGCTTAAACAAATAGCACTATACCCCTGCCCTTGACCTTTCATCTAGCACTATCATCAGGCCCAAAATTGTAATTGTTTAATACTTTGCTTTATGCCAAAATACCTGCAAACATCCCCATCACCGTCAGCTGTATCTTGTGTTTAGTGGTAACGAGCAAATGTTAGCTTAACACGCCAAAACTAAGCTAGTGAACAAGGTAAACGTGTATGGTATACCTGCTAAACATCAACATGTTAGCAAGCGGACACACCATTTGCAAGCACAATTTCAATAGCAAAATATATGCAATGTACACTTTTGATGATTTGTCTTTGAGAAACTGATATAGATCAAAGTTTTTTACTTCATAGACTTCATAGTCGTAGACATTTCAACATAGTCCTCAATGAGCATTTCTCAGATTTCTCAGAAGTCCTTAAAGGCAAATCAGTGATAACGTTAGTCTCACAGTCTCACAGACACTGTCTGTCCAGGCAGTTGAAGTGGTTGTGTTGAGTTGGAATCTGCTCTCAAGTCTTCGGTCATTTGTTGCTGTACAGCTTCCATCCGAGCAAATTAAGACAAGTTGGACAATAGATTCACCGGGTCACATCACATGTTTGAAGAAGGACCACAAAGCTGTTGATGAATGATGCCTCCACTTTCTATTTTTCAGATTCATTTTCAAACTTGAAAAACATCTATGCAAATCTTTTCCATAACCATGCATTTCAAATCATGCCCTTGTTGAGACGTATCAACACAACATCTTCCCTGTGGTGGAAGGAGTGGTGTTTTGCCCTAATTAACCCACTTAGATTGTATCCAAGGCCAAGATTAAACGATATCTTTCATTCTGTGCCAGCAGTCAGACTCATTTGTCTTCAGGACACAATCTTCTCCATTTTAAGTCAAGGGTAAAAGAACAACACACTGGGTGGTTTACCATTGTATAACTCAGAGTCTGGCCAACTGAGGCGACACACGACAAAAGCACGTCAGAGCTCGCTTATGAATCGACAAATTGTGCATCAGTCTGCCAATTTCTGTCTTTTCTTTTTGTTTCTTTGTCTGTGTGTGTGGAGAGAGTGGAGGGGGGGGCTCATCATATGACGTGAGTTACTTTCAATGGAGAAAACCACTATCACAAAAAACAGGAAATTAGATAGGTGAGGCATTCTTCTCCACTTCAAAAAAGTCTGTCTTTGGTATTCATGTGAGCCCATGAGGGACCTGTCGAGGTACCTCCCTCCTAATATTCAGGAGGATTAACTCTGGGTGTGATAGAGGACACACTTCATTTCCCACATTCCTGTTATAAGAACTAATTAACAGGCAGGAAAAACATTCAGCCTCAAATATTCATTCTATTCAATTCAAAAGACTTGCAGAAACCACTCATCCTAAAAATGTCAGTTTGTGCCCAATAGATTTTTTTGCCAAAGTGAATTAGGCAGTACTTCAAACTGTGTGTCAGTCAAGCACTTGAGTAATGAATAAGTAAGTAAAAACTACCAACGTTGCTCTTTCTACGGACTAGAAGAAGAAGAAAAAGGTAAACAACAACTAGCAGCAGCATTGCCGTCAATGCTTCGATTTGATTCGATGACCTACTTCGTCGGATCAAGCCTTTCATTCACCATAAAAGAACTCATCTTAACCCAGTAAGTTTACAAGAGAGACTTGCAGTCACTCTGAGAGTCCTGGCATCCGGTTGTCGGCGAACTCGTTCAGGCCTCCTATTTCTGCTTTGTCGCGCACCACCGTCATGATGGCGCACCAGCTTGGTTGCGGCTACTGTAAAACACCTATAAGTGTCGTTTGGAGCTGGGCAGGAAGTGTTGGCTATAATCAGCTTTTTCAGTGAAAACTACACTGATACAGTAAAACCAAAACAATGAGCCAAAACACACTAAAATGCTTATTACTGTACATGCACCCCCTTTTACATTACACATAGTCATTTGATCTATTGTTAATATGAAAATATTGTTAGTGCAACTTAAATAAAAATAAAAAGTTTAAAAAACTTAAATGCAGCTGAGCAAAAGTAGGCCAAAACACTAATGTTGATATGGCTAACAATATAAGGTTGTACTGTATTTGAGTGCAGTTTGCTTATTAAAAGGTAGCAGTCTGTATTCTGTCAACCCCTCTGTCCCCTCTACTGTCCCCTAAGCCGGTAGCTAAACCGGTAACTAAATAAATCTGAAAACTGCATTTAAAATAACCAGACTTAACTAAACTAAAAATATAATAATGTTCCCGTTGATTGTGGGGCACATTGGGCAGATTAGATTAGATTAGATTAGATTAGATTAGATTCAACTTTATTGTCATTGTGCAGAGTACAAAGACAGCGAAATGCAGTTTGCGTCCAACCAGAAGTGCAAAAAAAGCAGAAAAGTGCAATGCGATATACAAGTATAGACAGGTGGTGCATAGGCAGGACAACAAATATATTGCAGTGTTATAAGAGCAAAATAAATATGGCTATGTAATATGAACAATGTATGAACAACATGTACAGATATGTGCAATGTAATAGCAGTGACATTATAATAGTAGTAATTGTCACTGGGATGCAGAGGAAGAGTTCAGTAGGGTGACAGCTGCAGGAAAAAAGCTTCCTCTGAACCTGCTGGTACGGGTGTGGAGAGACCTGAGACGCCTCCCGGACGGGAGTGGGGTGAACAGGCTGTGGTTGGGGTGAGAACAGTCTTTGATGATGCTGCACGCCTTACGCAAGCATCGCTTGTCCTGGATGGTCTCAATGGAGGGGAGTGAGGAACCGGTGATGGGTTGGGCAGTTTTCACCACCCTCTGCAGTGCTTTCCGGTCATGGGCAGAGCAGTTGCCATACCAAACTGTGACACAGTTGGTGAGGATACTCTCGATGGTGCAGTGGTAGAAGTTCACCAGGATCTGAGGAGGCAGGTGGACCTTCTTGAGTCTCCTCAGAAAGAAGAGACGCTGGTGAGACTTCTTGATCAGGGTAGAGGTGTTGATGGTCCAAGAGAGGTCCTCAGAGATGTGGACACCCAGAAACTTGAAGCCGGTGACACGCTCCACCTCAGTCCCGTTGATGAGGATGGGGGTGTGTGTGCTAGCTTTAGACTTCCTGAAGTCCACAATGAGCTCTTTGGTCTTCTTGGTGTTGAGAGCCAGGTTGTTGTCAGTGCACCACGATGATAGGTGCTGGACCTCCTCCCTGTAGGCCGTCTCATCGTTGTTGCTGATGAGACCAATCACCAAAACTTTACAATGGTGTTAGAGCCATGTACAGGTGTGCAGTCGTAGGTGAAGAGGGAGTAAGGAGAGGGCTCAGCACACATCCCTGTGGTACGCCGGTGTTCAGGGTGATTGTTGAGGAGGTGTGATTATCTAACCTAACAGACTGAGGTCTGTTGGTTAGGAAGTCCAGAATCCAGTTACAGAGGGAGCTATTGATGCCCAGTTCACTGAGTTTGGTGATCAGTTTGGAGGGGGTGATGGTGTTGAATGCTGAGATGAACTTTTGTTTGATCGTGTTTGAAATTGAAACTCGGTGCTTAGGGATTTTAAAGAATAAAGTAAGGAGAAACATCCGATGTTTAGTCAGAGATTTTGTCGTCCATCTGAAGGTTAGACACGTTAGTATGCTTTTAAAAAGAATAACCGTTCACATAAAACATGTGCACTGTAGTAAATCTTGAGTAAAAGATGTTCAGATAACAACTAATATAAAAAGATTCGTAATTGCTCTGTGAAAAAAATGTTTGAAGGGCTAAATTTGGCCCACTTGTTTTTTGTGCTTTGTTGATTATGAGGGAATAGTTGAAACAAAAGTGTTTCCTATGCTTGCTATAGGGCCAAATTGTTTCTGTAGTCTTTTTGATCTAGGAAGGAGTGCACTAGAAATGATCTCCACTGGGAGTATCTTGAATGCCTCGCGCTGGAATGTGATACCATGAATAGAAAACAGTTGTTGATGACTGACGGCTGCCTAAAGGTGACTGAAACTGAGACTCAAAGGTTGTCTGTTCAAACCCTCAGACTGGATGGGAATGTGTTGGCAGGGTAAGTGAAGGAGTTACACTCTCCCCATCCTCAACTCGTAGCACTGATCATCAAGAAAACATTCCATCACTGCTAAAAAAAAACAATCCCATTTCATATTACAGGCTTGTGTCAATGCTGTACTCCATGGCAGCGTGTTCTTGACAGTCAAGTGATGAAGGCTTTGAGCTGTTTTGAGGAAGTTAAGTGATGCAACCTTCTATCTCATATGCTGAAATGTGGCAAGTCATGTAGATGAAGCACACATATTCTCTCAGATGCGGCAGGGGGACGAGGGTCTCTGCTGACATTATTGTTTCAACAACACAGGATAAAAGACTGCGAATGTTTCTTAAATATTCACTGACCGGTGTCGATACTGACACTCCTCATTCCAATCTGAAGTGCCTTAGAAAGATGAGAGAGGGAAACATTTGCACAACTGTCACTCCTTTAGTCATAAAAAGGGTGAGCTTGCTGCTGTGCATCAAAAGAGGGCGCAGCTTCTGAAAGCTCTGGAAATAAGTTTATGTGATGAATGATGATTGAATGAATGATATGAGATATTTGAGATTCAGGGGCAGAGATAGGGCCTGTGTGCCAAGACAAAAAAGTGTGTGCGTGTGACTGGAAGAAGTGCTACACATACATTTATACATGATTATCGTAGCACATAGCACACACAATCCAATCAGTGTGCATCATATATCATGTAAAGAACTGGATTTTAAATATGGAAGACTTTTGATCAAACCAATGTCCCTTTAAAAGCAAATTACAAATAAATAAATGACTCAAAGCTCAAAGTCATAGTGCTAATTAATATGCCACATCTGCAATTGTTTGTGCCTCCAACCTCATTGATCAAGTAAACATTAAAATGAAATTATCAAACCATAAAGCCAGACATTTAATCAAAAACTATCATAGATGCTCATCACTTGCCCTCCATCAGTAAAGATACTTACAGTATTCAAGCTTGACCTCCCAGTCATGCAAGTGCCTAACTTTCACTAAAAATCATATATCTGTTACTGTTAGGTTTCCCTGATGCGTATGAAAAACATTCAGCATGTTGTCACTAAGGGCATTTTGTTGCAGATCTGTATCCAAATGCAACTTTTTAAAATGTTCTTAAAAAGCTAAACTTAGAGAATTGTGCAGTGTTGGCAGAGGTATGCACTCTCTAGTTCAGTTGTTTCCAGACTTCCCAGATGCTTACCGTGATTTAATAATTTTAGATTAATTTATATTATATAAATATTACTTTAAACAATATATTTCTCAATCAGAATAAAAGCCAACACACTGTAAGACATTTCATGGTAGTTTAACTTGGAAATTCAAGTTCACCTGCTGCCTTGAAAATCGAAGTTCACTCAACTTGAAGACTGCTTTTGTTTCAACTTAGAAATTAAAGTTAATGAGGTTGATGTAACTACAGTGTTCTAGTTTTGTTAAAGTTGGTCTTTTAGTTGATTTAACTTTTTATTACTTGGTTTAACTTCATACTTTAAGTTAAAACAAATAATTTATTTTCTTTAATAATGCAAGAAACCTTCCTTGCATAGTATAACAGACATACTTTTCTGCCTTATTACAACTCACAGTTTCAAGTTAAAACAACCTAACCACATTTATAGCAGAGATAGCGTGGGTGCAGCTGCCCCAGGGACCCGTGCGAAATAGGGGCCCCTCTAAAGCCGCTGATCTTGCGTCACTTGACATAAAATGGCCACTAGTGAAGTGACATGCTGCAGATTAATGGCTGAAGATGGCCTATTACTACTCAAAGTCTAATACTGCGATACTCCAGCTCTTCTTATCAAACGTAACAGTCACTTAACTCATGGTTACAAATGTAAACCAGCACAACAATGACAATTACCAGGCAACAAAACACTACATTCTAAGCAGACACGTTTAATAAACGGAATTCATAAAGTTACATTTGTATTTCAAACAAACTGCAAACTTTTCAGCAAATTTTAACACAACTCTATTTACCACCTTGCATCATGGGAATTGACCAGCCAATGAACCAATAGAGCTCAACAGTCCCGCCAACAGCGGGTTCCGGAAGTAAAAATACAATGCAATTTCTTCATTGACAAATTGGAGTATAAGCCATAAAATCGTAACCGTCGATAGTAGACTTAAAACCAGCATGCCGACATGACTCAGCGATTGTATATGCTCATATAGACACCACAAATCATGGGGCACTACCCTTGTTTTGAGATAAATGTCTTTTATTCGCAATGTCTTGGATAAGTACTTCATTACCCACAATCCTGAACAATCCCACAATCCCACAGTGATGCCTCTGATTGGTGGAACTCATGCTGGTGAGGAGGGGGGGTGTCAGTACCCGATCTGTGCTGCCTGCACGATCCGTCACGAGGATTTATGACACTGCACGAATCACGATCTATTCCACGCTTCTGACGTTAGCCTCTGCCGGGAAGCTAACGTTAGTTTAGCTAACAGCTAATTCAGCTAACCACTAGCTGACAGCTTGATTCAGTCTAAAATAACGTTAACTCAAACTTAACCCTGGGTAAAGCCGTCTACAGCTGACGTAACAGCCGTTATATATGTTAACGGTTATTTTCAGGTTTTATTTTGAGGGTCTTTTAAAGTTATTACATGCTGTCTCAGCTAGCGGTTAGCCAAATTAGCTGTTAACTAAACTAACGTTAGCTTCCTTTGTTCAGTGGTGCGCGGTGGTTTATGGGATGAGTAGTTCCTTCGCTCTGAGATGACGATATGTACACAGTCTTGTACCTTTGACTTTTTTGGGATTTTCTGTTCGTTTTTATACTCGAAATGATACGTTGTATGCTTATGAGTCACGTACCACCTGGTTAGCCTAAGGCATGGTCTAAAACTCTTTATATACAGATTTTTCCAGACGTCAATGGGAGAAATGAATGGGAAATTTACTTCCGGAACCCAAGGTCTCTCAGAGGAGGGGCGGGACTGTTGAGCTCTATTGCACCTGACTGCAGTAGCAGATCGGGGTTGGGCTAAATGTGGGCGGAGCTAAACGTTTGACTTTTGAAAAGTACTTTCCATTTCAATTTGAGAAGAGTGAAATGCCAAATTCACAATTCACAAGCCGTTGACAGGTACTCCCTCCGCCGGTGGCACTAGTGCTTTCTTGTTTGCCACAACACTTGTTATATTTTAGTTGAAATTTGAATAGGCTACATCACTTATCTGCGGTGTATAATTAATTTATTGTGTACAAGCTTTAACTTTGCCGTGAAAGAAGACAGGTTATTTTAAACTCGAAAGGCAACTCTTTTTTGTTGCAACACACACACGCTTTTTTTTCAACTGATAACTTAACTTACATACCCAAGTTCAATCAACACATACATATCTGACAAAAAATTTAAATAGTCGACCCAATGAATAAATGCAAATTTAACTTTCAAAAACTCATAAAGTTGAGTTCAAAATCCACAGCTTGTATAAGCTTGTTCAGTTAAAAATAAGAAATAAGTGGACATAACTAAATGGGTCTGTAATGTTTTACAGTGCAGGTGCTCTGCAGATGAGCTCCTGAAAACCTTGTGAGTGAGTGGTTACGTCATTAGCTGTGTCGTAGCAGTTTTGAATACAGTGATTCTGATATTTATTGTATTTGTCTAACAACCAAAACATACATGTAAATATTGCAGAAATTAACAATGATATAATAAATCTTGCGGGACCCCCTCAAGGAACCACTGCTCGAGTTAACCTTTATTTAAATGTGCTCAACAGAGGTTGAAATAAATCTAAAAAAATCTTTTTTTTAATCAGCCGGCCTCTTGAGTCTGTCTTTGTACAGTATACTGTACAATGGGGCACCATATGGCCACAAAAACCTCTCTTTTATTTCCTGTACCTTTTATCTCCCCTATTAAAAAGGACCCTTTTGAGGAAGGAAAGCCCAGAATACAACCTCAGACCTCAATTCATAAACTCCCTTATCTGACTCTGCTCGTAACAACCCTATTTCTAGAAGTTTATTGAATGAAAAATTTCATCCATCCGCGTAGACCAATTATGACTGTGTTTATCCTGGTATGAATCACTGACCCCAAAAATATGAACAATAATGACCCTGAGTCCTTAAAGTGGTAAGTATCGAGCAGCCTGTAGAGTCATTGGCCTCTAATGCCCTGACTGAGAGCAGTAAGAGATGAAGTAGAAAGAGAAGAGGGACAGAAAGCTCTTTGGGCTGCAGCTGCCAGCCCAGCACCTCTCATGGAATAAAAAATGTAGCTCTTATCTCTGATTCTGTGGCCTCGGCTTGATCTAAAATGACTTTGTAGTTCCAGAACATTATCCTGCCTCTACGCAGCCATCAGTGGCATCGGCCAACACACAAGCATTAATTATAAATCCATTAAAAGGGCTGGGTTGTCCGCAATGCAGCCATTATCAGATGACATGTCATTATTTTCCCTCCTCACTGCAGCAGTGAGCAGTGGCGGCTGATGGCGGGTTCACAGGAACAAACATCTCATCTGTATAAGGGGGCTGGTTTAGGAACATATGAGGCATGGTAAGCTGTTAAGTGGTCCCTGGGGGTAAAGTGGCATCAGGGCTGACAGAATGATGACAGTGGTTGGGACATTAATTGAATACAATTATTTGTCAATCCTAAATAAAAATTGGATAGTGGTCCAGACAGTTCAGTGCACTGCAACTTGAAAAAACAAGTACAAAAAAGTTTTTCACCACTCTGACAACACATACATTGCATTTAGAGAAGAAATGCTGAAAAAGACAAGCTAACCAAAGCTGCTATATCAATATATATATATACAATGCATAACATGACTAAGCGTATGTGAAAGCGGTCGTTTGAAGTAACAAACCCACATAGATATATCACCCAACTTTGCTGTTCCGCTCAGCTCTAGTATTTTACTGTACTGTCTTTAACCCACTGTTTTGGTTTTATGGCAAGCACTGTTTGGTTCAGTCTCACCACTCTCCTCGCCGTTGTTTTCAGACACTGTTTTGAGTGTAAAAACCCACTGTACATAGCACCAAACAACTGCAGATTTAGCTGTTTGCGACTAATGGTGAACATGGGTCGGCATTTATCAGCTTAAAAAAAACCCATACATTCACCCTGTTGGCGGAGACCAGAAACAGAGATTAAAGAAAAACAATCTGTTGGATGTGTTAATAGGCAACTGCTATCAAGTTTGCCATTTAATCTTATAAGGTGGTGATAGGTCCGTTTCATGTTTACAGCTTGTTCTTTTGCCCCTAAGTGGCCAAACAAATCAGTTAATGCAGGTTTAAGAAACACAGTGACCAATTTGTTGAAACAAATTCAACAGAAATAAACTGCAAATAGGACTAATTAAAAAGTATCTCCAATAATACATACTTAAATATACCATGCTGTTTATAAATGTCTCTTACTATGGCAGCCTCAGTATATCACCTCTCTTCTCAAATTTAAAACTACTGTTCATCAGACTATTCATACCCCACGAGTAAATACTGAACTTGGAAAGTCTTCCAGTACTTTGCACCATATAAATGGAATCAACTTCAAAGAACATTGAAACTTGAAAGTCTCCTCCCCAGGATGAATGAATATAAACTTTTAATTTTCAACATTTGAGATGTGTTTGATGCAGTTTATATTTGCTTGTGTGTAACTGTAATTTGTTGTGTGTCTTGTCTCTGTTCTATTTGTCCTGCTGTACTCTGTTGCAAAAACAAATCTTGATTTGAATCAGACAAAGTGATTAAATTCAATTTTATTAAAACTAAAATAAACATTGTCAGCTCCCTCTCAAACGTTATTGCCGAGTGGCAGACCTCCAAGCATGCCCATCAGTTTTTATTGTCCCCCAGTCTCTTGTGTTTGACAAAACAACCCCAACTCAGGATCCACTAGCTTTTTCTGGAGCTGTAAGCCAAATCACACGGTTTTCATTAGCGGATGGAGGTTGCTCAGTTGATATTGGAGCCTTCACAGGCTCTCTCCTGTGGAACCAGCTCCCAGTTTTCACACTGTATCCAGTAAGTAAGAGTAAGGAATAAGCTTAAGGCTTAAGACTTTCCTCTTTGATAAACCGTATAGTTAGAGCTGGCTCAGGTTTGCCATGGACCAGCCCTTAGTTATGCTGCTATGGGTTCAGTCTGCCGGAAGACTTCCTATATGAAACTGAGCTGCTCTCTCCTCCTCTCTCTCTCCATCTGTACACATTCATGTCCCATTGATGCATGTTAGCTTCTTCCCCGGAGTCGTTGTGCTTTCTTGTCTCGTGAGTTTCCATGAATCGTGGTTGCACCTGGATTGTGGTTGCGCCTGCTGCCGAGGACCTGCTTAACACCAACTTCTATTTTTATCATTGTTAATTATATTTATATTATTATTACTGCTATTTTTACAGATACTGTTGTTGTTGTTATTATTATTATTGTATGATATTCACTGCTACTGTTATATTTCAGTCAGACAACTCACCTTTGAATGTTTATTATAACAGCAAAAATTGTGTTTGGAGGCCAGACTCCGACCTCATCACTTACCACAGATTGGGTTTAGATGCGATATTGGGGAGTGATGATAAAGTAGCTTCCCCCTGGCCGGAGCCTGCAGGTGGATGCTGGGGTGGTGGTGGGGCTAAAAGCAGGCAGCAATACAGGTGCATGGCGGCAGCAGCATTGACAAGGCAGAGATGGGGAAATTGTTGGCTGGTTGTTTGGTAAGTGATACGGAGAGTGAAGCATGTCACATGTGTATACAGCAGTGCAGCTCGAGTTGACTGCCTGAACTAGTTTGCAGGCGTCGCACCATTAATTGTTAGTCATATTTCTATTATCATTATTTTTGTAGCTGTGTGTGCATCTCTCTTTCTGTCTGTCTCTCTCTCTCTCTTTCTCTCGCTCTTTCACTTTCTATGTATCATTTTGTCATATGGATTGTTTATAATGTATTTCATAATGCTGGTCTGTTCCGTATACACGACTCTATTGCACGTCTGTCCGTCCTGGGAGAGGGATCCCTCCTCCAATGCTCCCCCTGAGGTTTCTACCATTTTTTCCTTGTTAAAGTTTTTTTTGGAGGAGTTATTCCTTGTCCGATGTGAGGGTCAAAGGACAGAGGGTGTCGTATGTTGTATAGATTGTAAGTCCCTCTGAGGCAGATTTGTGATTTGTGCTATTGGGCTATAATAAAATTTAATTTAATTGAGATGTATCTGTTGACAAGCAAGCTCAGTTCCTGTTATGAATCAGAAAACACAGATGATACGCTGATGAAGACCATGTGATATGATTGAAAGGGTAAAGATGGTAAGTGGACCTTGAGTTGGGATTGCTTTTTCAAGGTTAATTCCCCAGGCCAAGAATAAAAATTTCATGCAGAATTTTTGTTGTTGTGTTGTTGTTGTTGTGTACTGTGTGCACTGTTTCTGTAGTTGCAGTGATCTTAATTTGCAGTGTGCTTTTTATGCCATTTATGTGTTGTCAAAAGTCAAAATGGTTAAGATGTTTCTTTTGCTTGTGTTTTCTCTTGTTGGATGTTTTGTTAAGTTACGATATGTTGAGCTCTTTCAGCCACTATGATGCCATAGCAAGTACATCTTAATTAATTATAAGCCCAGCACAAAACACTGTAAGACAAAATAAGCTCAATGTTTTATATTATTTTTACTTTTAGAGGCAATCTCTTTAGATCAGAGATGAAACTGTTCTTCCCAGCACACTGAAGCTTATCATGTTAAAAGTTTCCAAAAGTTGGAGCTGCTCAAGGGCTCAGATGTTCACTCAATCAACTGGGAAAGGGATCATATGTCTGTGCCAAATCATACTGTAGTTTGTTTGTGTAGCAGGTGGACTGTGTGCAAACAATGAAACCCAATCCAATTTGATTCGAGCCATGTTGTGCAGGATAGATAAGCTACAATCAAATGGCATGGTGCAGCTCTGGAACAGGAAAATCATGCCTTGGGAAATTACGTACATAAGGCTTCTCCATGGATAGATGCTGTTCTTAACAATGTTGTCCTCTGTAGGGTAAAAAGCTTTCTGTTGTTCATATTTGAAGGACCTAAAGGACATATCCACAAGCACAAAAAATGCATAAAAAAACCACTTTGACCCAAGATGACTTAATTGGTGTCTTCCTTCAACAAGATAAAATCAAAAGACTAATTAGCGCTGTGCAGATGGCCACCTAAAATGAAGTCCTGCCTGATAATAAAAATGAACAACTATTCAGAGGAATTCAAATCCCCCTATCTTCAGCACCACAATTTCTTTCATTCTATAAAAATCACAGTATAAAGCAACAATGAGACAGGAAAATCTGCATGTACAAAATTAGCTCCAGGCTTATCATAATTTGCTCTGAGTCAGACTTAAACATCTAAGCCTTGGGGGCTGAACACAGGCTGAAGGCACACAGAAAGAGAGAGGCCGCGCCGCTGACCTGAGTTCACCTGAACCTGAACCTTTCTCTATTTAAACACTTTTGTTCTGTCAATAATAGTTCCCAGGGGCTCAGATGACTAGTTGCCACTCACTACTTGTATATGTTTTCATTTCCCTGGTGGTGCTTCTAATGATACCTACAGTACATGTTAGTTTCTACTCTGTTATCCACACTCCCTCTATATGAGACATGCTCATTATCTCCAACTGCACTCTCAAACGCAGAACGCACCTGAGCTGTAATTCCTATCCTTGTTAACTCCTGCAGACTGGAGCTGATAGTCATTATGAATTAATCATGTTTACTTCAGCGGCATGCTGATTTGAAATGATGCTAACACAGCTGGAACGATAAAATGTTGACAACCTACTTAAGAATTTATTTGTGTCTTTCTGTATCAAATTTACCAAATCAGCAGGATTGTAAACAACCATTTGTACTTTTCACAATACTGTAGATGTGATTATTAAAGCTGCTGGCACACCACATGTTGAATTACATTATGCAACAACATTACAATAGTGCCACACCAGGATACCCTGATATAGAGTAGATCCTCATTGAGATATTTTTGGAAATGATGAAACCTCAGGGCTGAAAGTAGAAAATAAAGTTAATCAAATTCAAGAACAGACTTTCAGTAATGCTTTAGATTGCAGCCTACACATTACAGTGTAATTATTTTGGTATTAGTAAAATACTTCAAACAACGTCAGTACAATAGCAGAAGGCAAGAGTGTAGGTAATGTGGCTAGCAACTTTGTGTTTAAGAGGGGCATACACGTAAATTACAATTATTCCTTTTTTTAATTAAAACAAAACTATTATTAGCGGATAATAATGTGGGGAAAAACAGGAATCAGGGTAACAGTGTAAGTACTGTACTTGCAATACAATGTGTTGTAATATTATTTATTTTTAAATCATGATATATATGCCAAAATGTTTTCAAATTATATATGAGTATTAAAGAACCTAGGTGTTAATAACACATGGGTACTGAGTCGACCGTTCTCTGGGATATGTTTTTCATGTTTTCACCAGTCAAACGACAAACGCCGTGTAACCAGTAACCAGTAACATAGCTCAACCACGGCATTCGTTGTTCGACTGGTCCTGACTGTTTTCCCAAGATGGCGCCTGCCTGTATACCGAACGGTACTGCCTTTCTAAACTATCTTTGTAATAAACTGTCTGTACACTTACAAAGTTCTCAATGCTTCGGTTTACATGTAGGGACCCTCATTATGCTAACGTGGAAGTGTGGTGCTATTTTGAGCCATGTTAGTGGTATAGAAATAGCGATTTCTTTTTACTTTTGCATGCCCCGACGACTAGCGTTATAAGCTAATTAACGGTGTGCGATAAAACTGGTCACATTCGATTAACATGAAAACATATCCCAGAGAACGGTCGACTCGGTACACATGTGTTATTAACCCCTAGTTTCATTTTGCGCCGGAATTGTCCTTTAAGAGTGGTAGCAATCTTCTCATCTAACTCTTTACAAGAAAGTGAATACCGGTAAGTGTATTTCCCAAAATGTCCACCTATTCCTTTAAATTGTGTAAATTGAAATCATGCTGTAAGTTTACAGATCTCTCTAATTTAGACATTGGATACTTCTGAACACTGAATACTCATACATTCAAAAATATTGTATCGTTTGATTATAATTTTAACTAAATACTAAGCAAATATTGATTATTACACATTCAAATCTGACACATTCACTATTTTTTAATTAATTCAGTTAAATGTTTTTGATTTAGCAGAACCTTTCATTTGTTGTCTCAAGTCATTATTGGTGTAATTTAGGTAGATTAAACTTTAAAATTTAGAAAGATATTAAGTAATTGGTACATGTTGGTGGATAATTTGAAACTGAAACTGATGTCTATAGCTAAGACAAAGGAAAACAATGGACTGTCAGATTATTTACAGATTTTTGGGACAGATGACATGGTCACAGTTGATTGAAGACAGAATGGTGTCATCCAGGCAAACATTTTTAATGAGACACAAACGAAGATGTGGTTGAGAGGTGAATGAATGCTGTCTGTCTTCTGATGTGTAGCAGAAAGGTTCTTGTAACATCTGTGTTTATCTGTGCGTGCATGTGTGTGTGTGTGTGTGTGTGTGTGTGTGTGTGTGTGTGTGTGTGTGTGTGTGTGTGTGTGTGTGGTGTTGATGATGCTGGAGTCTTAATTTAGGATTCCTTTGCCTACAAATGACCAAAAAAAGAATCCAAAAATTAAATAAAATATATTAGCAGGTTATTTTGTAATTTGCATCCACTGGTTTTTCTCGCTTTCAGAGAAAATGTGGCATCAACGGGAGACACAGTTGCTGACGATTTGACAAGTGTGACATTTACAAATAAACCTCTGGGGCTTTGAGAAAGCACAGACACATTTTCCTTCCTTGACAAACTTTGATGAAAGCCAAAAAGACACAATTGATCTTCTCCCGCTGCGCGTCTTGGCGTTTGTGTCCGCATCTGTTTTCTGTGTCAGTTTCCGTCTTGTCACTCTGTGTCCCGTGTGATGCTCACCTTCAAGCTGGTGGACTGATCTGTGTCCATGTAAATCTTTTACTTCCAAATTGCCAAAGCAGCTGAGAACAAGGTCTTGATTGCTTGTGCTCTTTCCAGACCATGTTTCACCAGATGGCTCCCTCGCAGCCTCCATTAAAGCAGGAGCTGTCCTCCCTGTTCAAGAGCTTTTTCTATCTATTGTAATCACATACATGCAGTACAGTTTTCAATGTTGTTTGCAACCCTATTACTGTATGTTGCACTATTGTAGATTTGTTCAAAATCATACATTTTCTACTCATGCATTACATTGTGCTATTACTACTGAGAGCAGTTATTTCCTATGTTTTTCTTGCAAAATGAATGCAATAAACCCAGTGGATTATGGGTTGCCATCAATAATGAAAAAATAAAACAACCTTCACACTGAGTCATTCTTCAGAAGCCAATCTTATGAACAAAATGAAGCACTTTCAATGCCAAAGAAGCAGTGCAGCCCTCCAGCACTTGTTTCCTGGAGGTATAGAAATTGTCCTTTAAAAAAACACACTTGCGGGGCAGAGTGGCTGCTGTGCTCCCAAGCCCTGTAATTTCTTCAAAACGCTTTTTTTTACATGTGGAGTGTGGAGTTCACTGTAATAATGACAGCGGTGGAGCAAGTCTTAAAGCAAATTAATCAATTCAAGAGCTAAAAAAAGGTTTAAATTTCCTCACAGACCCCCTGTAAGCTTACAGTAATTTACCCAGAGCAGTTGAAGCCACATCAATGTGCTGTTATTGTGTACCATTTATGAAGTAAAACACCCCGCAAGCACCTGTGTCCAGTCTAACCAGCAGAAGCACAAATAGCATTTGATTAAGTGATTAGGAAACTTTATTTTACATGCAGAACGAAGCAGACCATTTTCTGTATCCTAAACATGGGATCGGGTTCATTACAGATGTTTGTACTTTATTTAGACTAGCTTATTCTTCAACAATCTGTCACTGCAGACAGCAACCACACTGCCATCTTCCTCGCAGCGTGGACTCCAGAGAAAGATGGGGTCATGTGGCCATGTCCCCTTGCCTAACTGCCATCTGGAAAGTCAAATACAGACTGACTCCACTGATTAGAGTTAGATCAGCAACCAAACAACCATATTTTAATTTTCTTATTGTATTGCGTGAGTTGGCCATGATGTTCGCCCGGATGTTCAGAGTTCATGTAGAGAAGCAACCTTGACCCAATCTGTCAGTTCCACAGTCCCCATGAGCTCAAGACTTTCACCTTTCCTGCCATGCTGTCAGGGTGCAAAATAAGGCAGAACAAGAAGAGAGTACATTAAATATTCCAGGTAGCCTTCTGTTTGTTCAGTTGCATAATGTTTTTGTAGGTGTTAAATTTTTTCACCTTAATGCCAAAGCACTCTGACACAAGACACAGCTACAGCAATCATCCCTTACTCATAGAAGTCACCAGATAGCGGTGTAGTTATGAAATGTGAGATGAAAATAGAATCCTGGCAGAGAGGAAAGTAAATGCACTTTCCTACATCCGAAAATGTAGCAGCAGGAAACAGAGGTTAGACCGTCATAACCCAATAAAACTTAGTCACTTCATGCATTTTGGGTGGACCTGACAGCAATCGAATCTCAAAAAAGCTAAGTGCATCCAACAAGCAATCAAGAAGGATTGAATTTTGATAGCTAAAAACCCCCTTGGAAGGTGGTTTCCGTCATTCAAGCAAGATGTTAAAAAGGTGTAAAGGCATCCATCACACCAAGTCACATACACTTGCACATGCACTTGTGTTCACATGACAACTCTCCGGCTGTTTGAAATGTTATTCTTCCATGGGGAGACAGACATCCAGACTGATTCTGCATGCAAAGGAGTTGAGGTTCAGCCTTCATCCCTGCTTTGACAGATGCCACTTTTAACAGGCCCATAACTTGTCTACACTGGAACAGGCAGAATAACTGTATAAATCATAAATCAAACACTTCATTGTGGCTGTGACATAACTGTTTTAACACCGATGACTCAGACAGAAAGAAAGAGGGAGGGACCAAGAGACATTTACTGCTGCAATCCATCAGACAATGTAATGTTTGTATAATTACTTGCATACAGGTTCAGCAGGCGTAAATGAAACAGGCTTGTTAATTTAATTCCTGAACTCACAGTTTGTGACCCACAGCAGAGTCTTTGCCCATTTTGCCCAAATGTCCATGCATGTAACATCTCTGAAGCAGCCAGATTAATGTTCTAGAAACATTGGGAAATTATGCTTTTCACAACTACATTATGGCTGTGGGAAATGATGCAACACATTATTACATTATAGCATTTTGTCAAAATCACAACAATGGATCCCAGGGGAGCCGTACATTTAAAACAGTAGCTGGTTACAGCTCTCTAATGTGATGCTTTTCTTTTGTTCATATTTTTGTGAATTGGATACTTTTGAGTTTCTTTTTTTCAGATTGTAGGTCAAACTAAATACACAGTTTTGTATCACTTGATTCTGGGAACTGTTGAAGGGAATTTGTTATTAGATTTGAAAGCTTTAAACTATTGTATTGCTTGGCTTGTCTGCCGTTGCTTCTCTCTCACACCAATCAACCAACCGAATCGTCATGCTGTGACCTTCATTCAAATGATTAAGCAGAGAACACTGCTCATTTTTTCAAGATTTTGAAACCTCATTTTAAATAGGCTACTTAGCGATTTTTTTAATCATTCAGCTTTGGCTGGGTGGTTAATATGTATATATGGTGAAACTCAGAATACATTTATTTTTGCTTACCAGGACTTTCAGCCAAAATGTACCCTTTCAAATTAAACAAATATATTATAGCAAAACACTAATAATTGTCCTTAAATCGAGACTAAAAGCCATAGAGCTGTGGAAAATGATCACAACAATTGATCCCAGGGGAGCTGTACGTACTTGTTCCACGAGTGTGACCTCCCGAATGTTTTACTGATCCCGATATGCTTACATTTCCCTTGTTTAACCTTGTTTTACTAACTGAAAGTGATTAAAATGTAATATTGTAAGTCATGTCTCAGATTCCATCAGCTGATGGATATCAGTGTCAAACAAAATTAACACAATGAGTGATGGCAGTTTTGTCCTTCAACTTCACAGTGTCATTTGTCATTTGCGAGTGGCTTTTACCTGCCACTGTGTCAACATGACCACATGCTGTAACACTGTGTAGTGTCATTGAGAATACATGGCACAAGACCTTGGTTTCTGGTCCACATCCATCCATCACAGCTCCTTCAGCGCACCTCCAGCTAGACTACACATGGCTGTCAGAACATGGCCTTCACCTCACTTGAACCTGAGCACCAACAAGTGATAAAAAGTGAGAATTATGATCCCAATACACACACATTTCCCCTCATTGTCCACAAGTTATGTCAGTTTTATTCCAATTCTGTGTTTGGCCTAAAATGGCAACATGAAGCAGTTGATGAATGCAGGGTTTATCTGGGCAGTGGCCTACTTGAATGTTAGCGTGTGACTGATGGCTGCATCCATCACTTCAATGTCATTATTCAAAAGACATCAAGTAACTATTGGGAAAAGTGGGTCAAAAGAAGTAGAAGTTGGTGAGTGGACCGATTTAATAAATGGGAGGGTTGCATTTGAAGTTTAGTTTTGGCTCTCCACCCTGTGACAAATCACAGCAGCACTGGAGTTAATGTCAGCGCAGTAACTAAATTAACATTAAATAGGCGAACCCAAGAGCAGAGATGGCAAAGGTGGAATTTACCTTGGGGTCTAGAAAGTTAACACATAATCCTGCATCGGAGGAATACCTGATGAGTACATATTTATATGTATGAGGGTTGCTGCCACTTTTTATATGCCCATGAAATGGTGTAGCAGATGGTAATAAAATTCACACGCCTACATGTTAATGTGTGTGTGTGTGTGTGTGTGTGTGTGTGTGTTGTGTGTGTTGTGTGTGTGTGTTGTGTGCGTGTGTGTTCGTGTATGTGTGTGAAAACCCAAGTCATACTATTTCCTTTTTTTGAAAAAGTATAGTAATGATCTGAAAACATACTGTATATAATCCTTTTGTAGCTCATTTTAAATGATACCGCAGATGTTTGAACTACCAAAAACAATAACATCTTAGAGATGTAAACTAACTCTGGGGTAATGACTACATTTATGTGCGCACAGTAAATCATGTTACTGAGAGAAATCAGGTTAAGGCAAGAAATCAGAAAACTCATTCACATGCACTGCAATAACCTGGTTACCATAAAACTTCCCAACACAGTGCCATATTTTTTTAACCAGAGTTGAAATGTTATATAGGCATTGGTGAGATATGACTGCATCCTGAAGAATATTTTTTTCTTACTGTGTCCATGTTTCTTGAATTTTACAAATAAATGTGAGTGTGAGTGTGAAAGCTTAACGTGGTTTAATGTACCTAAACAACGATCAATCATCACCAAAGTTGGTGATGATTGATCGTTGTTTAGGTACATTAAACCACGTTAAGCTTTTTCCTTACAATAGGCTCTAATGAAACAGAAACGCTTAATGTCAGATAACGTCCTTAAAAATAGGACTTTGGGTTAGATATTTTGACCGTTTTCAGTGGTTATGAGGAGCAATATGACCATGAGAATTTTGGTGATAATTGATCGTTGTTTAGGTACATTAAACCACGTTAAGCTTTTTCCTTATAATAGGCTCTAATGAAGCAGAAAACGTTAATGTGAGATAACTTCTATAATCGTTGGATTTCGGTTTAGTTTTTTTGACAAGCTTAAGTGTTCATGACAAGATATGACCATGAGAAATTTGGTGATGATTGATCGTTGTGTAGGTACATTAAACCACGTTAAGCTTTTTCACGTTAAGCGTTTTAGAATGTCCCCGTCAGCATGCAGACCGTGGCGAAGGACAGTAGGCCTATTAATTAGGTGATCGAGACAAGAAAGTCTCCTATATGGTTCCAGGGCTTTGATTATGTTGCTGCCTTGATCTGTTGCCCACACTATTCGGCTGGAGGTTTTTTTTTTTACGTTTCTTCATTCGGATCCATTTGCGATCCATTCCATTCTGAATAAACAAACAACACAGTTTACAAGCTTTGTCCTTGTTGCATTATTCATTAAGATAAGTCTAAACAGATTTCTGTAGTTCAAACAATTCGAAATTGTAGTTGAGAACGTCAGTTATAACGGCCCACGTATTAAAAAATTGTCGGGTGTCTCATAATTACAGTTAATGTGTCGGGCCGGGCCGGGCTCAGACACAACGTGCACGGGCTCGGGTAGGGTCGGGCTTGATTCTTTTGGGCCCGATCTAAGCTTTAGAGTGCACTCCACAACTATAATGATGACAGTGGCAAACAATAATGTTGGAATCACTTTCAGAGCGATTTGATGAATGATAGAAACACTGACAGCCAATCGAAATCCATCTGAATTTACAACATGGCACAGCAGGTGACACTGCAGAGAGATTACATTTATGTAGGACTTGAATTTCCATCTCTCCTTTGTAAAACAGAAAATAAAATATTTAACTATTAAATGTATGACTCGTAGCATGCTCCGTGTATTTTGGCTGTCTTTATATTTTTAAACATTAGCATTTTGACTGTGAAGGCACATGCAGACCTTCAATATATAATGGACACGTGCATAGGAGGAAATCTCCATAGGTGAGAGAAAAGAACATTTCTGCACACTGTCCTTAGACCTTCATCAGGTAAAACAGGGACTGACAACGAAACGTTACAATTAAAGTAAACAGGAGTGTGTGCAAAAATTTTCTTTTCTGTCAAACATTTGTATTTTGAAAGTGTTTCTCATGTCACAGAAACCTCCAAGTGAATTTTGTGTTTTGGATTTTATTATTGTACGAAGTAGGTGGTGACACATGCCCGTCTGCTCTTATCCCTGGCTCTTTGCGCTCTATGCACAATAACCTTATGTTTTTATATTCCTTTAATGTACCCAAATTCACGAATATATAGGATATTACTGCAGACATCTCCGTAATCTTACGCTGCAACATCTGCTACTATAGTGTGTGTATTATCAGCTGGAGCGAGCAGCGTGTGCTTAGCGCCTCTGTTTACAGAAAGCTAACGTTCATCAGTGTGGACGCTCACATCGTTGTTGTTACAGTTATTGTTCTTGGTGTGGATGGCCCTTAAAGCTCATTAGTTAATATGTGTTTTTTTTTAATCTAAATAACCAAAGTAGTAGAACCCCATGATCCCACTCTTTATGTTAAGCTAAGCTAACCAGCTGCTGGCTGTAGGTTCATATATTACTGTATTTACATGGGGGTGGTATCAAGAAAGCTAATGAATGTATTTCCCAAAATGTTGATTTCTACTTATCTGTTTATTCTTTAAGAAATCACGATCATTATTTCAAAAAAGCTCACAATAATCAGCATACATCTAAATCTAAGCCTTACTTAAATATTCTCCATGGGAAAATGTGTCCACTACATTTGACCTTTCCTAAATATGAACAGTGGGCTAGCCACAATGCAGCACTCAAGGTCAGGGCAATGGTGTTTCCAATACTCACATAAGGTGGATGTGTCTGAAAAGAGAAATGGAGAAAAACCCACCCAAACATTTAGAAAACACTTGCTAACTCTGCACAGAAAGAACATTATGACCACTGTGCAGCCTTGAGGTCTGCCTGTGCGCCGTCTCGATGAAAGTCTGCCAATTTAAAAGTTACTTATTATCAAAAGTTCAACAAAAAAAAATTAACAAAGAGAGAGAAGTCACAAAGCAGTGAAAAGAAAACTATTTGAGTAATAAGGAGCATCTCCTTACTTCTCAAAGAGAGACATTTATTCAGAAATATTTTTTCATTTAGTTGTATTCAGAAGAATAATGACTTAGCGGGCAGAGGGGAAGGGGATAGAGTAAATGGAAGTGTTCCTAAGGCAAGAGAGCTTCTATATATAAAGTGAATGTACAGTTGGTGATCACACACACCAGTATGTGCGTGTGTGTGCCGAGTAGAATCATTCTTTTTAATTCAAAGCCTGCTCCTTTAAAGGTCTCTAGACAATTGCCTTTTTGAGTCACTTTAAGCTTCTGTTGGGCAGGTTTTAAGCAGACTTTGGTCTATTGAATTTTGCTAAACCTAGCAACATGCAGGTGATAACAGCGATTTAAGATGACGTGTGAGTGAGTTCACATTTCTCTGTATAGATCGTACAGAACGCAGCCCTGTCAGATGAACCCAAATACCTCCTCATCGAGACCATTTGTCAAGTTACAAATGCTTTCATTTGAATTGATTTTAAACTAATATGAATTATATTGATAGTGGATAGAATAATGTTTTCATATAGACAAACAGCTTTGAAGCAATTGTTGACTCAAACTTTTCTACGTTAGTGTCAAGGACTTTGTGGCCTCTAATACCTCTTTCACACAATGGCTCAATCAGGGTTATACCCGGGTCGACCTAGTGTTTGAATGGGGGTAACCCTCCTTGATCTACTCTGTTTCGCGAGCCAGGTAGCGAGGTGGGTTTGATCAGGGTAAACCATAGACTTATTTACAACTTTTAAACTTGAAAATAAGTCTTGTTTAATTCTCTCGGCACCGCCACTCTTACTCCCTCTCTCTGGCACCCGTCTGCAGACTGCATTTCAGTGCGGCTGCTGGGTAGTGTGAATCGCTCTTTATTTTTGCCCAACTTTACTTTTAATGAAAACAAACAAAGAGAAATGTTCTCCCCTTGTCTTAAAATGGTCAAAAATCAATACTAGAGTACTTTCTTTGCTCCCGGGTTGACCCAGGTGAGCTCTGAATTGTCATGACGAGGGATATACCCATGTAGACTGGCTTGGTTTGAATTTCCAAAAGGAGGGTTGAACCCTGATCAAACAACCCTAGCCCAACCCTGGTAGGTGGTGTGAAAGAGGTATTAGTAATAACCAGACGTTGGGGAGTAACTAGTTACATGTAATGGTGTTACATAATTTAATTACAAAATAAAGGTAAGTGTAATCCGTTACAGTTACTGGGAGAAAATGTGTAATTAAATTACAGTTACCTATGAAAATGTTAATGATTACATCTGAATAGTTTCTGTAAAAAGCTGGACTAAATGTTGAATAATATTAATTTTGTTGCTTTGCAAGTTTTTCATGTGCACAATGCTTGGTGCATATCCAGTTAAATTATTATTATAATATTTCTTCATGTGATGAAGGAGTTTGACAGTAGTCAGTGTTGAGTACTGCTGTTAGGTTAACACTGCCAGGTTTAAACTAGAGCCCGACCGATATATCGGTGGGCCGATATTATCGGCCGATATTAGGCATTTTCCAAACTATTGGTATCGGCATTTATAATGGCTGATAAATGAATATTTAAAAAATAAAATAAAAACGGACGAAACACCCTTCAACCATGTTATCAGTGTTTGTCTAGCAGAGGGCACTCCACAACGTCCCTGTTGGTAACACTCGTGTTTAACCCTTTAAATTTCATATCTTAAGTTTGTATTTTTATACTATATACTATATACTATATTTTATTTATCAGAACTTTAATATATTTTGATGTTCCTCTGTTCTGTTGTGACAATAAAACAAACAACTTTAATTTTAAACTGCATTATCATATTATTTTAGTGAGGACTCATAAATAACTACAAATAACTAATGTTAGGGAAATCTGTTTATGTTCTGTTACGCGTTTCAGGATTATTTTTTTAAAATATATATCGGCCGATATATCGGAATATCGGATTTTTAAATCACCAAATATTTGTATCGATATCGGCCTTAAAAAATCCTTTATCGGTCGGGCTCTAGTTTAAACATTTGAAAATGGTTAACATTTGAAAACATTCATTAGAAATTTACAAAACTAATCAGAAAGTAATTAAATGTAATCACATTGCTGTGATAAAAATTTGAAATTGTTACACTACTATTCAGTGGCGGATGCAGAACGTGACAGATGGGTGGGCCTGGATTAAGTCGAGGTGGGCCTGAATCTAGGCAGCTGAGAGAATACCAGAGTAAGCCAATCAGAGGCAGGGTAGGGCGGGACATGGCTTTGCCCTCCTAGGAAAACATAAATTCGCCTCCGTTTGTGCGTCTTCTTCTGGACTGGTTTAAACCGACAGAAAGCTGCCAGAGCTTCTGCTTCTGACCTGCGGGGAGAAACACAGCCTTCACCCGCACACAGTGAGAGTTTACACACACCCAGCTGCAGACATTCACTCCCAGTAGGCCTACTATGTCCACTTTCTGTGTGCTAAGCCTCAGCAAAAATGAGTGAGTGCAACTTGTTTAGCCATACTAAAGCAAAATCAAGATACTATGACACTTCTAGCGAACGTTACCGTTGTTCGTGCCAGATTTAATAGTGCTACATTGATGTTACATTGACCAATGAAAACACCAACACACTTAACTTTTTAAATAGTTATCAGGCTTACTTATAATTTTACTGTTTTTAACATGTTATAGATAAAATACACCACATACAGTACTAATATCCTGACCATGTTTAACTATACAGAGTAGTATTTTTTTGTTGTGAATTTCTGATTCACCTCCGCGCCTGCTACTATTACATTTTAAATAGGGTAACTTGTAATCGGTAACCTATTACATTTCCAAAGTAAACTTCCCATCACTGGTAATGACACACACAGAAGATCATTCTGTCTATGATAAACCCATTGACCAAACCAATGACACAGGGGTACTTTACTGTAAAGCATTTACTACATAATAATTATTCCACGTTATTGCACACTCAGAGCTATAAAGTCACTATGAGATCTCTGTGCTGACCATATGGTAATATGAATTATAGTGTTACCAAAACATCTGAAGCTATACAATTGCAATACATTAATTAAAGGTGAAACTTTGACATCAGTCACATTAAAAGCCTGCTTTTATTTTCCCACAGAACACAAGTCACATGAAGAGCTGACTTCTGCAGTCATTATAATTGTGCGGTAGCTGCATTTATGATCTGTTTATAATACATGCAAATTGCAAGAGTCAAACATAATTGCACGCTTTCACATTCTTTATCTTACAGTAATAGTCACTTCTGGACAAGGTGCACTTTAACCCCCATACTTGATGTAAAAAAAAACAGGTAAATTATACTGTATGGGTTGTAATGGCCAAGTTAGTCTAATTTATAAGAATGACACAGAGAATTGTTTGACATTGATCTGAGGACAGGATTCTGCACCATCTTTCTGGTATTTATTACAGCTGAGTTCTTTTGTCTCCTCTGTTACTGCACATGGTTTATAATCGCTGCCATCAGGTTATCTCTGCTTTTGTTGCCAGCAGCAAGCCAGAACTGAGATGGGGTTTTCTTTTAGTTTAAATAAATTATTTGGAATTATTTATTTATTTCTTATCCCTACAGGCTATTGTTTCATAATGAATTGCAAAAGACAGTTGAGTTGTCTATTTGCCCAGCAAATAAACATTCATAAAAGACACGAAAAAGAAACATGATGTTTTTCAAGGTGAAAATAGCTTGTCTTCAGCCTTCAGGCAACCAAGCTATGAACGATTTTCACAGCATGTCATGTATGACATTGTATTAAGCTTTAACAATTACAGAAACAGTTGTTGTCACTGACAATCTTGTACTTATTTTATATAAGTATATAAAGTGACGCCTTTAGGGTAAAGTGACATGCGATGAGCTTAAAGTTCAACAGGTTAAAAAGTATTTGGGCCTGTGGTATGAAGCTGAGCCTGGTGGTACAGGACCGGATGATGTGGCACTATCTGCCGGGAGGGCAGCAGGCAGAACAGTTTGTGGCTTGAGTGATTTGGGTCTCTGTTGGCTTTCTTCTTGCATCACTGGGTGTAGAGACCCCGCATGGATGGCAGCTCTGTCCCGGTGATGTTCTTAGCAGTTGTCTCCACCCTCTGTAGATTCTTACGGTTGAGGGTGGTGCAGCTGCCAAACCCGGCGGTGTTGCAGCCAGTCGGGATACTCTCGATGGTGCACTTTTAGCAGTTGCAGAGTATGCTGGAGTCCATGTTGAACCTCCTCAGCCTGCGGAGGAAGAAGAGCTGCTGTCTGGCAGTCTTTGCCATGGTGTCGGTGAGGTAAGTCCAGGTCAGATCCACGCTGATGTGAACACTGAGGAACCTGAAGCTGATGACTCTCTCCACTAAAGTCCGGTTGATGGTAGTCTATATCCACGACCTTCCACTTCCGGGATCCGGCTCTGGTGCCACTGGAAATTCCGCCGGATGTCCCTCTTTTCGGGCGGATGTCCATTAACTTCCACTTTCTTTGTGTTGTAATTTTACACTCCTGTCGATTTATGAGAACTATGGTTAAGAGCTCCTCAGATCTCTGCAGGGTAAATCCAGACAGCTAGCTAGACTATCTGTCCAATCTAAGTTTTCTGTTGCACGACTAAAACAACCTTTGAATGTCCCACCAAAACAAGTTCCTTACTGAGGCAATTTTGCAGCGGCACCGTGGCTCCGCCCGGCGCTCAGCACCGGTCAAGATGTTTGTGATTGGTTTAAAGAAATGCCAATAAACCAGACCACGTTTTTCTCCCATCCCAGAATGCTGTGTGGACTAGCCAGACCCTCCTTTGCAGCACTTCTGAGGAAGGTCTGGCTATGTGAGACTATGTTGATGGAGTAAGGGGAGTGTCCTTCTCTCTGTCGCTTCCTGTAGTCCACAATCAGCTTCTTTGTTTTGCTGACATTGAGATGGAGGTTGTTGTCTTTGCACCAATATATCAGGGCTCTGACCTCCTCTCTGTAGGCTGTCTCGTCGCTGTTGACGATCAGGCCAACGATGGTTGTATCATCAGCAAACTTTATGCTGGTGTTGGAGCTGTGTGGAGCCATGCAGCCATGATGTGGTGGAGCCTATACACACTGCATGGGGTCTGCCCATCAGGAAGCTCCGGATCCAATCACAAAGGGCAATGTTGAGTTCCAGGTCTCTGAGCTTGGTGACAAGCTTAGAGGGCACAATGGTGATGAATGCTGAACTGTAGTCTATGAACATTCACAGCATTCTCACATATGTGTTCCTCTGGTCCAGGTGAGAGATGGCGTTGTGGGTTGATCTATTTGGCCTCTATGCAACGTGTAGTGGGTCCAGTGAGACAGGGAGGGAAAAGGTGATGAAGGTTTTGACTAACTGCTCAAAGCACTTCATGATGTTGGAGGTGAGTGCTACTGCAGGACGCTAGTCCTTCAGGCAGAGGGCTTTGGTCTTTTTGGGGACAGGGTCCCTTGAAGCATGTGGGGACTACAGACTGGAGCAGTGATAGTTTGAAAATGTCTGTGAAGATATCTGCCAGTTGATCTGCACACACATTGAGAGCTTAATGTAATTTAAATGTTTTTGCTGTTTAATTAGTTAAAATGGCAGGGGACAAGACCAAAATATATTTCTTTGAAAGGGAGAAAGAAGTTTCTATTTTGGAAAAATGGAGGCTATTTTTCTGAATTATATAGTATACAGTACCATTCAGTTGCAAATCCATTTCATCAGGGCTTGTTATGTTAATCAAAATCAGTGTAAGCTGAAGCGTTTGTATGCAAGACAACAGACAAATCAGGGACTGAGAGACAAGATTATCTGAAACAACGCTTTGTGCTCTGATAACTACCTCATGCTGACACCAAAAGTCACAAAATGTATGATGATGTTCTGAAGACACTTAGACCTTGATGCTGCCTGCCACACAAACAATCTGTGAAACAATGATCAAGGTCATTCACATGCATCCACCTGAAGTCATTCACAGGAATAATAAAGAGCAGTGGTGGTAGTTCTCAGATTTAAAAAATACAAAAACAACATTTTAAAATGACTTCCTGCTTTCAAAATACTACTTGAGGTATTATCAGCTAAATGTATTTTGAAGTATCAAGAGTAAGATTAGTTGTTCAATCAGAATAATGTTGCCTCTGAGTGTAGTGTTATTATACTGCATATTACATTATTAGATTGTGATGCATTGCTGTTGGTCGAGGTGGAGCTAGTTTTAAAGATATAATATCTAATATTTCCGAATTAAAATGTCTAAAAACTACTATACACGTTATATTTTTTGTTAAGTTATGTACTACTTACATTATCCCAAATGTTTCCAACAATGTTCAAACCCAGAGAAATCTGTAATTTTAATCAATGAAACGGAGCGTGTCATTTGGCCTCCTGTCAATGGCATCATAAATCCTTTAACCCCAGTTGCTGTAATAAAAAGAAGAACTTCCAGTAAAACATGAGAAATGTCTGGGAACACCAGATAATATGTTAGAGAGTACTTCGTACTCTTCGTACTTCGACAGTCACAGCTAGCCCTTGGCCAGTGACTACAGCCCGTCATGAATATAAAATAGTGTGCACTATAGCTTTAACTCGTCAATCTTTGCTGAAACTTGCAAACAACTCACAGACACCACTGATAAAGAGACTGTGTGCAGCAGTAGCCCTGAGTCAGTGGCTGCTGTCAGATCTGTTGCTTCCAGGTATCTTTTGGCCAGTGGACTAAATTATTAACAAGATGAGAACTCACATGATATGAAGGCCAAATGATTACAGCTATGATCAATATTGTGATGTGAGACACAGATTCCTTCCACACCAAAGCTGAAGATGTCAATAGAGCTAAAAAATAAAAATTAAAAACACATTCCTCCTCTGAATTGCATTCTTCTTTATTTTCTCGTAGTTTTACGCTCCACCACTTTCGATATTAATCATGAGTCTTTCACGGCTATAAGAAATGTTTTGATGGGTTTCTTTTTAAGCTGCAGACAAAATGCGAGTGTGCGTTCATGTTTGTGTGTCAATATGTGTAAGCCTTTGCATGAGTGTGTGTGTGTGTGTGTGTGTGTGTGTGTGTGTGTGTGTGTGTGTGTGTGTGTGTGTGTACACAAAACATTTCTTTCATTTAGCTTAGTGAAGCATGGGGACTCATGCCTTGTGCCGGTGTTCATTTCATACTCCCATTTGTATTGCACATTTGGAATGCAGATGAGCTTCACTGCTGGTATTTTAGCACTTGCTGTTTGGCTTTGTCTTAATGAGGTATCAGTAAATGGGCTTCTATTACACCAGATATGGTGCTTAAGGCAAGACACAGAAATATGTTGACACAGACCAGAAGGATAACCTTAATGAGCTCAGACTGGAGATTTCCCAATACAGATATGCAAATAGACATATTGTCATTAGGTGTGATAACCTGCAAAGTCCTGTGATAAGTGGACTTTCCTTCAGGGCAGTATTGTGCTAATGTTAAACTGCTGCCTCACATAAACATAAAAATCAGGGCTGAGCCACTGTGTGTCACATCCCTCTGAACTAATATTTGTTCTAATGCCCCAGAAGGAATCTCCCTCTATTGTTAAGCGGTGCAAATGAGGCTGCACAGCCATCTACTGCTCATGATACTCACACACAGAAAGGCATGCATATTGTAGGTGCACCCACACATAAACACATGCACACTCCCCACAGATGTACTCTCAGACTCCAGAGCTCCCGGGGATCCAGTTGAGAGGGATCGATGATGGTGTCCGCACCTTCTGACCTGCACTCCGAGTCCCTGCCACCTCTCCTCCAGCCACCAACAGCCAAGAGGCAAAGAAAATACAGACACACACACACACACACACACACACCACAAACTCACCGTGAAATGACATACTCACTCTGAAAAATGTCTGCGGTTTTATGCACTCAATGCCACAGAAGGTCCTTGAAATCCACTTATTCTTACAAGAGCGCCATCTTAAACATAAGGTTGAAAGTGAGGTGGAAATTTACCTTAAAGTGCTGCTGAACTTTGTCAGGTTTCAGCTGTGTGGGATGTTCTGTCACTTCAGTGCTGCTGAAGAGTGTTCTACCAAGGTTAACAAGTTTAGTTCATCTTATTGCAACAGAGACAAAGATAGAAGAACAACACGATCAAAATACAGTAACAAAAAACACATGGGGTAAATAGAATGAAACGTGTGCAGGTGATATTAAAAACCCAAGGGGCTCATGAAAGCATCCCACTTTAAAACAAAGAACAAAAAAACAACACTTTGATCCCTTTCTATTTATATCCCCACTTGAGTCTTACTCGTTAATATGAAGTATGATAATCTTAATGATTAAAGCTGTAAAAATTAGAATCCTTTTGATTAGAGAGTTCCTGTAAACAGGCCATCACATGCTACAGTATTGATAAAAGGTATTCTTTCATATAAATAATCTGTGTTTTATCTCTCCAAAATCTGAAGTGATTAATTCAGTGAGGTTCCAGTGTTCGATTTAAGAGGAGAAATCTATTAAAGCTTTCAGGTAGAAGGCAAGAGCTTTGATGGAGATGTATTAGGTCACAAATCTTTATCTACCAATAAGAATGATAAAGGTGTCATTTGTCACGCCCTAACAGGTGCAACAGAGCTAACAGGAGACTCAGGAAGATGTCAGTCAATCAGTCTAAACACACTCACACAGTCCTGGGAAGAGGTCTAATCAGACTGAATAACTGAAAACATCTGTGCGGGTGTTCAGAGCTTTTAATGTGTCATTCTATGTAATCCCTGACAATAGGTGATGATGGTTTCTCATTTCATTTCCACAAGTGACACGTTGGAAGTCTCACACCTGCAGCGCCATTACCTCCAGACCAACTCTGATCTGTATGCTGGTCACTGTTAAGTAGACATCAGCAGTAATAACTGACAACTAGCAGTCAAAGAGACCTTAAATCAAAATGCCATGTGACTGCACTCTTTTAGAAGTATAAAGATGTGTTAGTGTATGCCCTTGGGAAACAGTGATCTCAGGTCAGCCATTAACAACACAGCGGCAGAAGAAGATGTTTTCCTTTTTGATAAAAAAAAAGTGACTAATAACCTGAATTGATGTGTCACTGGATGCTTTAAACATACTCATCAGTGTACATCATAATTCTCTCTCAGTCTCTTTAGTTTTTGTATTTTTTTGCTGAAGTATGTCAAACACTGTCCTACAGTGAACCTGTCTATTAAAATGCAGAGGCTGCAGAGCGGACACAGTCCAGCTGATGTGGATCCAGACTGTTGGACTATCATGATTCATTAACCAAAACAGAGTATGCAGCTCAGAGGCCCGTGGGCCAGATAGGGGTCTTAACATCAACAACTCTACCCTACAAAATATTTTTAGACATATTATTTGCCAGATGCATTTTGTCATGAATTGAATTGCTGCCCTATGTTGATTTTCTTATACTGTGCAAGACCTGGGGTACACATTATGTGTTGTTAAATTTAGGCAACTTAAACTCTTAGTTGACTTTGACATGTTGACTTTTTTTTTTACATTTAACCCATACCACAATCTTTCTCTAACAAGTGCATATGTTTTAGAAATACTGAAAAAAGGAGTCAAAAAATTCCCCCAAGCAGCACTTCACCCACCTAAGAAATGTTTGACTAGCCACCAACCAAACCCTGTAAAAATGATCAAAGAAAATCACAATATTTGATTAACTTTGATTATTTTAATGTAATTATTTTTGGGAATACTAAATTCCTATTTCCCTTTATTCCTTTTTTAGTTTGAGCTCTGTTATGCTGTACTTGCAAAGTAGTGCTTTGAGCTAAATGCTAAACATCAGCATGCTAACATGTTCACAATGACGTTGTTAAGCAGGTATATTGTGGACGTCGTTAGGCCTATTTTAGGGGGGCTGAAGCTAACCCAAAATGTTCCTAAGCCCCCCCCAAATAATATTAAGAAAAATAATAATTTGATTTTATATATATATATTTTTTTTTATTTATTATTTTTTTTTACTTCTCCGGGAACCATCACCTTATCGTGGTGGAGAGGTTTGTGTGTCCCTATGAACCTGAGGGCTGTGTTGTCTGGAGCTTTGTGCTCCTGGTAGGGTCTCCCAAGGCAAAGTGGTCTCAGGTGAGGGGCCAGACAAAGAATGGTTCAAAAATCCTATGAAAAATCGAGGAAGGGATGAAGTGACCCTGCCCGGAGGAAGCCCGGGGCCCCCGTCTGGAGCCAGGCCCAGATGGAGGGCTCGTCAGCGAGCGTCTGGTGGCCGGGTTTGCCACGGAGCCCGGTCGGGCACAGCCCGAAAAAGCTACGTGGCGGACATCCCTCCATCCCATGGGCCCACCACCTGTGGGAGGAACCGCTGGGGTCGGGTGCGCTGCCACATGGGTGGCAGTGAAGGTCAGGGGCCTCGACGGACCAGACCCGGGCAGCAGAGGCTGGCTCTGGGGACGTGGAATGTCACCTCTCTGTGGGGGGAAGGAGCCGGAACTTGTGCGGGAGGTGGAGCGCTACCGGTTAGATCTGGTGGGGCTTACCTCTACGCACAGTCTTGGTTCTGGAACCATACTCCTGGATAGGGGTTGGACTCTTTTCTTCTCCGGAGTTGCCCAGGGTGTGAGGCGCCGGGCGGGTGTGGGGATACTCACAAGCCCCCGGCTGAGCGCCGCTACGTTGGAGTTTAACCCGGTGGACGAGAGGGTCGCCTCCCCTACGCCTGCGGGTTGTGGGGGGAAAACTCTGACTGTTGTTTGTGCATATGCACCAAACAAGAGTTCAGAGTATTCGGCCTTCTTGGAGACCTTGAGTGGAGTCCTGCATGGGGGCTCCAGTCGGGGACTCCATAGTTCTGCTGGGGGGACTTCAACGCGCACGTGGGTAATGATGGAGACACATGGAGAGGCGTGATTGGGAAGAACGGCCTCCTGATCTAAACCAGAGTGGTTGTTTGTTGTTGGACTTCTGTGCTAGTCATGGATTGTCTATAACGAACACCATGTTCGAACATAGGGATGCTCATAAGTGTACTTGGTACCAGAGCACCCTAGGCCAAAGGTCAATGATCGATTTTATAATCGTTTCATCTGATCTGAGGCCATATGTTTTGGACACTCGGGTGAAGAGAGGGGCGGAGCTGTCTACCAATCACCATCTGGTGGTGAGTTGGGTCAGGGGTGGGGGGAAGACTCTGGACAGACCTGGTAAGCCCAAACGGGTAGTGCGGGTAAATTGGGAACGTCTGGAGGAGGCCCCTGTCCGACAGACTTTCAACTCACACCTCCGGGCGGAGCTTTTCGTGCATCCCTGTGGAGGCTGGGGGGCATTGAACCCGAGTGGACAATGTTTCAAAGTTTCCATTGCTGAAGCTGCGGTGAGGAGCTGTGGTCTTAGGGTCTTAGGTGCCTCAAGGGGCGGTAACCCACGAACACCGTGGTGGACACCGGTGGTCAGGGAAGCCGTCCGATTGAAGAAGGAGTCTTTCCGGGATATGTTATCCCAGACGACTCCGGAGGCAGTTGCAAGGTACCGAAGGGCTCGAAGGGCTGCAGCCTCTGCCGTGAAAGAGGCAAAGCAGCGTGTGTGGGAGAAGTTCGGAGAAGACATGGAGAAGGACTTTCGGTCGGCACCAAGGTACTTCTGGAAAACCGTTCGCCACCTCAGGAGGGGGGAAGCGGAGAACCATCCAAGCTGTGTACAGTAAGGATGGGACGCTGTTGACCTCAACTGAGGAGGTAATAGGGCGGTGGAAGGAGCACTTTGAGGAACTCCTAAATCTGACTAATACGCCCTCTATGGTAGAGGCAGAGCTGGAGGATGAGGGGGGATTGGCATCAATTTCCCTGGTGGAGGTTGCTGAGGTAGTTAAACAACTCCACAGTGGCAAAGCCCCAGGAATTGATGAGATCCGTCCCAGAAATGCTTAAAGCTCTGGGTGTGGAGGGGTTGTCTTGGTTGACACGCCTCTTCAACATTGCGTGGAAGTCTGGGACGGTGCCTAAGGAGTGGCAGACCGGGGTGGTGGTTCCCCGTTTTCAAAAAGGGGGACCAGAGGGTGTGTGCCAATTACAGGGGTATCACACTTCTCAGCCTCCCGGTAAAGTCTACTCCAAGGTGCTGGAAAGGAGGGTTCGGTCGATAGTCGAATCTCAGGTTGAAGAGGAACAATGCGGATTCCGTCCTGGTCGTGGAACAACGGACCAGATCTTTACTCGCAAGGATCCTGGAGGGAGCCTGGGAGTATGCCCAACCAGTCTACATGTGTTTTGTGGATCTGGAGAAGGCGTATGACCGGGTGCCCCGGGAGATACTGTGGGAGGTGCTGCGGGAGTACAGGGTGAGGGGGTCCCTTCTCAGGGCCATCCAATCTCTGTACGACCAAAGCGAGAGCTGTGTCCGGGTTCTCGGCAGTAAGTCGGACTCGTTTCAGGTGAGAGTTGGCCTCCGCCAGGGCTGCGCTTTGTCACCAATCCTGTTTGTAGTATTTATGGACAGGATATCAAGGCGTAGTCGGGGTGGAGAGGGGGTTGCAGTTCGGTGGGCTGGGGATCTCATCACTGCTTTTTGCAGATGATGTGGTCCTGATGGCATCATCGGCCTGTGACCTTCAGCACTCACTGGATCGGTTCGCAGCCGAGTGTGAAGCGGCTGGGATGAGGATCAGCACCTCTAAATCGGAGGCCGTGGTTCTCAGCAGGAAACCGATGGAGTGCCTTCTCCAGGTAGGGAATGAGTCCTTACCCCCAAGTGAAGGAGTTCAAGTACCTTGGGGTCTTGTTCGCGAGTGAGGGGACAATGGAGCGGGAGATTGGTCGGAGAATCGGCACAGCAGGTGCGGTATTACATTCAATTTATCGCACCGTTGTGACGAAAAGAGAGCTGAGCCAGAAGGCAAAGCTCTCAATCTACCGGTCAGTTTTTGTTCCTACCCTCACCTATGGTCATGAAGGCTGGGTCATGACCGAAAGAACAAGATCCAGGGTACAAGCGGCCGAAATGGGTTTCCTCAGGAGGGTAGCTGGCGTCTCCCTTAGAGATAGGGTGAGAAGCTCAGTTATCCGTGAGGAGCTCGGAGTAGAGCCGCTGCTCCTTTGCGTCGAAAGGAGCCAGTTGAGGTGGTTCGGGCATCTGGTAAGGATGCCCCCTGGGCGCCTCCCTAGGGAGGTGTTCCAGGCACGTCCAGCTGGGAGGAGGCCTCGGGGGAGACCCAGGACTAGGTGGAGGGATTATATCTCTAACCTGGCCTGGAAACGCCTCGGGATCCCCCAGTCGGAGCTGGTTAATGTGGCCCGGGAAAAGGAAGTTTGGGGTCCCCTGCTGGAGCTGCTACCCCCGCGACCCGACCCCGGATAAGCGGATGAAGATGGATGGATGGATGGATATTTTTTTTTTTACAGTGCACTCTGTATCACTCACTACATGGAATCAATCTTCCTTCACCATTCATCTGTTGATGTCGTCGTGCACTGCAGTGTTTTATTTTTATTTCACGAACTGTCAACTGGTCGAAATGGCAGTGTTTTAGAGAGAGGCTTACGAGCGGCCGCTTGCACGGTAACGGTATGTGGACGAGCGAGGTACAGAGTTACTGAAGAGAGAGAGAGCGCCAGGCAGCATTAAAACACAGCAGTAAATCAGAGAAATAAAATGTTGTTTTCGCCGATTTATCACTCGAAATGCAACTGTAGCAAGTATCTCACTATCATCAACGTTATCCAAATTCATAATTAGAAACAACAAATAATATATCCAGCTACAAAAAAGCCGGAAAGTCGAAAGTTAAACAGATATGGTTTAAACTGGCAGCTTTCAGAATGCTGCAGACCGGTGTGTTGCAAGTAGCTGCAGGATTTATCTTGTCTCGTCGCAAATCTTTGGTCTGGACTTGCCACCGCACACAGAGTGATACAGAGTGAAATTGTAAGTTGTTGTTAATGACTTTTACTTGCTTCACTTCAGCTACATTTACTTGAGGTAAAGATAAAGGAATATTTTTAGTTGGCTATAGAAAACAATAGTCTATCTAGTGTAAACGAGTGAAATACAAGAAATAGCTCGCCAAGTAAGGTATCCGAAGCTCTCTATTCTTTACCATTAATATAGCCTGCTTTCTCTATAGTATTAAAACAATATCAGTCCCTAAATATCATAGTGTCACTGTTAATGCTATTGTACCAGTATAACCTTCAATTCATTGAACAAATACTGGAAGATATTTTAGGAGAGAGAGAGAGAGAGAGAGAGAGAGAGAGAGAGAGGCACCAAGGCATAGCCTAAACTCAATTATTTCATGATATTTATTATATATGCTTGATTCTGACCAACTTAACTTTCTGCATTCCTTTGCTGTAATAAATTAAACAAGTATGTAGATGTTGCCTAAATGTAGACTAGGCTATATATGAGCATACATACATACATACATACATACATACATACTAGAACTTTGATTCATCTCGCCATCAGGTTATTAAATTCAGACATACTTTAAATCCTTGTCAACCATATTGCAACGAGCTAGTTCAGCGTATCATGCCTGACTGGAGTAGTGTGTTTTTCTTTAGGAGTGGGAAGGGCAGACAGCATGTTGCCTGTTTCGTCATTTGGGCTGCCTTGTTGAGTGCAGCGGCACTGAGAACATTACATTTTCCACAATTGAAGCTCTTTTTTAAAAAATGAAATAGGATTAGTCCAACGAATTGTTCAGTTTGTAATGCACACCTAACCGAAAGCCTCGTACCGAACGGTTCAATAGGAATACGTGTATCGTTACACCCCTAGTAATTAAATAGTCTTATTTTGACCTGCAACTTATCTAATAGAGAGAGGAATTATGTATGGTATTACTTTACCACACATTTACACGGGCAGATAGATAGCAGTTAAGTCTTAGCCTACAGAATAACTCAGCAGGAGCACAGTCTGGCCTAAGTAAATCCCCCCCCACCCCCCCCATGCTGCTTTGATGTATCTAAAGGCTAATATTAGAGTTTGTAAGTAAGATTTTGCAAGGGAAAGTTTTGCATAGCCTTGGGGCTAAGCCCCCCCTGTCTTTCAATCATAGTGATGTCCCTGGGGATAAGACATAAGAAATACAATTGAGAACACACCCCAAACAAATCGAACTAAACCAGAGCAAGTAGGAAATGAGGACATCAGCTGTAAACTATCTCGATGAGCAGGTGTTAAACGTGACTTCTCTGAGTTTATTCCTGCATTAAACTCTTACTCAGAGCAAAACCTCATTTAAAAATGATTTCCTAATTCAAAATCCTAATCCTCAATCACCAACTGGAAAAAAAAAAAAACGAGTCCACAAACACAAACACACACACTGCCTCTCTCTCTCTCTCTCTCTCTCTCTCTCTCTCTCTCTCTCTCTCTCTCTCTTGATCTCTTTTCCAGGCGAGGGATTGGACACACTTCATCCACTGGACAGCATAATCTCACTCCCCCTGTCTCCAACTCACTAAGAATTTAGTACATGAAAGCATGTCATGTATGCTGTGTGGTGCAAGACTTGTCATGATAAACAGACAACTGCAGTTGAAAAGGTGGATGAGGACCCAGACCAGGTAACAGTGACAGGGAGGGAGTGATTTTCATATAATGAGAGGTGTGCTGCAGACAAAAGGAGCACTGAGTAAAAGAAAACACTGCATCTGTGCACAGATGCTTACAGATTTTTAACTAACCTCTGGAAAGTGAAGCAGGAGTGTTTACAACAAATGTGCTTCCTCTTCAAAAGTTTCAGAAAGGTTTGAGTGCGAGAGGCTGCGGGGCAGAGATTAATAGATACGTAGACAGACAGTAATACACAGTGACGGGGAATGGGAGAGCACATAAAAGAGCAAAGACTTAAAATTCAAGTAAGAGGCTTAGTTTTAGTCAAAGGCCTATTTTTTAGTGTCCTTTGGTTCTTCATGAAAGCTGACAGGGCAGATTATCCTGACAGCGAGGGTCAGAGTGAATGTCATGTCTTTCTATGAGCACAAAACTCAACAATCTCAAACAGTTCCCCACATCAATAACACGGTTCATTGTGGCACAAGTCATTGCCAAATACAAAATGTAACATGATGTCCTGTGTCCTACCTTTTGTTCGGAGTCAAGGATGTTGTGGAGGCAAAACAGAAGCTTTATTAAAATGAAATACAAACAAGACTAAGAGTCTGCAGCCATGCCAGCAGCTCTGTGAGGCTGTATTTGCTAAGGTCAGCATGCTAACATGCTCACAGTGACAATGCTAACATCAGCAACTTAGTTTAGTGTAAAAACGAGCAGTTTTTAGCGACAAACACTTTCCTCATACCTGACCTCATCCAGGATTACACTCCCTCCCGCTCTCTGTGCTCCTCCCCTGCTGGTCTCACTGTTTTATCTGTCTGAGCATGTATTTGATCTACTGCAAGGCAACCAAATAAAATGTATTATTATTATTAATATCAAAATAACGATATAAATCAATTCAAATGCATGCTGAGTGCATATCTCAATGTATACAGCGCTCTCACTCTCTGTACCTAAAACCTCTGATTATAAATAGCAAAACATCAATAAAACTGCTATGCTACTATGGAAATGCATTTAAATATATTCCATTACTTTGAATCCCTGAACACGAACATTTACATAGCTTGAACAGAGTAGGAGACAATGGAGACCTTTTGATGCTGCTGCAGTGTTTATTGATGTATATGTGCATGCATGCTGCAAATATGGGTAGTGATTTAAATATTTGTAACTTTATTATCATTATTCAGTGGGTTTTATTTTCCATTTTATGTTATGCATTCTATGTATCGCATTTCATCTTATTTTTTTAATTTTAGTCATGTGATCCATTATAGGAAAAAAATATAATATTACTGTTACTGTATGATTACATAATTTTAGAATAAAAAGGCTTATTCAATATTTTGTATGAATTTGTTTTTATTCAATTGATTATCTAGTTCATACAGATGACTTCTTACAGTACATTCGGTTGCCCAAAAGCTATAAATACAATGTTGTCATGATTTCCACTCTGAGCTGTGAAGACGGCACTCTGTTTAAAAAATGACAGCTTATGGAATAAAGTCTACACTGCATGCCTGTCATTTTAAAATGTAAGTTACTACACTTGTTTTCTTCCTGAAGTTCAACTTGCTTGAGATCAATAAGCCATGACAGTGAACATCATGTGTACTTTTTGTCTGTTACATTATCATCATGAGAGAATGCAGTGGTAAGTGTGGCTTGATTTAAAAGCTCTGCACTGCATTGCAACTTTGACAAAAACAAGAGCCCACACAGTGTGATGCTCACTCTGATGGATTTTCAATCTCAAGCAAGTTACACATCGCTGCGAGTTGTTATACCAAAGTGAATAGAGTGGAATCAGGTGGCTGTTAGCAGGTTAAAAAGCACAAATACACCTACTACATCTCTTTCATTTGTAAATAAGCTAAAACATGCAAAAACACTGGTAGAGTCCTGTAACTGTTAGCTAGCCCCTTATATAACAATCCTTTTTTTATTACTTTGAATCATTTCAAATCATTACTTTTCTCAACTGCAACTGTGAAACACTGATTAACTTGCACTTCCCATGCTGGGCCGCTCCATTGATCGCCTCAATTGACCTCAGAATCAGTGTTGAGCCCACCGGGTGTTTCAGTCAGACAGCCGGCCGCCCAGAGACACAAATGGCACTTTTCCATTACGTGGTACCTGCTCGACTCGCCTCGACTCTACTCGCCTTTTTTGTTTTTCCATTACGAAAAAAAGTACCTGGTGCCTGCTAACAGGTACTTTTTTTAGTACCACCTCAGTCGAGGTTCCAAGCGAGCTGAGCTGATACCAAAAGGTGACGTGAAAGCGACAGACGGGGGTGTCCTGAACAAACCAAACAAAAGAACAAAGTCATCATTTGATTATTATATAGGCTAAAATTAATGCTAAGAGTGCTCTATCTGACAGCCTTGTAATGCTCCTCGTGCATCATAATTGCTCATAATGTATTTTTGTGAGCCTTAGCACAGGAGAAGCTTTGCAGAGCTTTAATGAATATGTAATGATTCCTCGGTCAGTGGCGCATTAACACGTGAAAAGAAAACATCATGAGCATTTTGCGAGGGCGGTGCAATTTGAATACATCACATCACATCTAATCCAAACAATTGGTAATATATCCATCCTCAGTGGGCAAAGCTGTGTACACATTCTAAAACCTGTTGCACCGTTTCCAAATAGACCAGTATGCTGACTCTCCTGAGCACCTCCAAACCTTTCAAACCGTACAGGTGGCAGTTTACTGAAACAAAGTGTGACCTTCAGCTCTTGTTATTTTACATTGTGTTTGCAATTTGCTCGAGATGGAAAATTCAGTTTCCAAAAATTATTCTGCAGGAGACACCCACACCAAAAGAATATATAATAATGTATTTTAGCAGCAAGGTCAGACTTATTGTGTATCCTCTTGTCAGAAGAGACTATATTATTATTGTCAAAGTTGCTAAACAGTTAAAGGACCGTTGTATGTGCATTGAATCTCTGTATCCATGGCATGGCTCTATAGGGAAGACAATGTTGAAATGTCTCAGCAAATATTGGATGGGTTGTCAAGACATTTTGTGCAGACATTCATGATTATTGATAATAATATATTTCAGCCCAATGTTTTGGGACTTTAGGCCTACTTTTAAGGGTTGACTCCCAGCGCTCTAATCTGCTTTGTTTGACTGCAACAGACACCATGTTTTCAGAAAGCAAGCAATAAAGCTCGAAATTCCCACTGTACACTGCCTGCTCAGCACCAAATGGCAGAACGACAAAGTTAGTGAACATAACAGAGCATTCAATAGACAAAGAATTTCCCTCAGTAGTTGATGAAGACTTAAGGCTGTTTTATGGTTCTGCGGAGGCTCCACGCAGAGCTTTCGCTGTAGCCTACGTAAGTGGCCTGATGTTTATACTTGTGCGCTGGTGTGTGCGTTGAGCCGGCATGCGTGTGTATGGGGAGTGTGTGGTTGAGTGGACGGTGATTAGCTTCGGAGCGAGTACTGACTAGAGTCATAGTCAGAGAAACAAAGTGTCTCCCCTGTGTTTTCTGACCAAGGTAGGAAATATTTAGCAGGAAAAGTTAACCCTCACCTTGATTTCATGTTTGTGGAGAAGGAGAACCAGGAAATGAGCAGGGAGAAATGCAACGCTACCAAGCCACGGCCGCGCGACGTGCGTCGCTGCAACGAGTAGTTACATTTTTCGAGAGGTGTACGTCAGGCTATGGTGTAGGGTCTGGCGTAGACGCAGAGTGGTATGCGGGGGAACGCCGTCGATTCGACACAGAAGCATAAAACAGCCTTAAAACAGGGTTAAAAGGTGATTAAATATGGACTTCACAAAATACACACAATAAAATGAACAGCTTGACTTCTAATGAGAAAAGAGCCTTGATTTATTCTTTTAAAGTAATGCCATTTCCAAGCATTACAGGAATATAATAAAATATGATAATGTGGCTGACAAGGATCTGGCTCTTTTGTGTGCACATTTAACAAAATGTGACAAAACGTTCACGATGAAAATAGGCTCTTATTAACTGGTGCAAGACAACATGCTTTTTCTGGGGGGGGGGTTTAATAGAAAACTTGCAAATTACTTTACATTCATTCTTTCCAAAGTTCAGTTATATAACGAAACAGGAAAGGAAAAAGTTAATGACTTTTCAAGAACTTTTCATCATTTTTTAAATGCAGTAAAATATCATGACCAATTTCCGAATAATGATCACATTAAAAGAGAAAAAAACCACTCCTGTGAACAAAAAAGTGACTCAAAGTTGAACTCTGCATGGACGTCCCAGTGAGAGATAATTTTCATAATGGCAAGGTATTTGTTTTCCTGCCAAACCTAATGCTCTTTTAGCATTCAATTCTTTCTTTCAGTGCACAGTAACTCTAACCGTAACTTGCCCTTAAGTGAATTTTAACTTAAATGTTTGTCAGTAATTTAAAGCTCTCACATTTGAAAAGGTTACCTCTGCATACATTATTTATACTCCTCCAAACAAAAAGGTAAACCAAAATACAAAAAGATTCCAACATCCCGCTGGAAACCAGTGCAGGCACGGAGGCCTCCCCATCCAAGGCCTGCACACTGTCCAGCAGGACGCCCAGAATTCCAGTCCTCCACGCCTGCCCCGACACCCCCTCCTATGCAGAGATGGAAATGGACGCAGAGATGGTCCTGCCTGTCCACGCAGTCAGGATCTCAGCAACAGGTTGCAGCTGACAGCCATCCTCACCCACTCCTACGTATCTACTCTGATGCCCACACGTGAAAAAGTCGACCAGCCAGGCTAGCAGAGTCACTGGTGAGTGGACTTCCCTGTCCTAATGAGCGACTTGTAGTCATGAGATTGCTGCAGAGATGGTCTTGCTAGCTTGAACTCATCTCCAACTTTCCCTCTGTGTTTACACTGATGTTTACATTTGAAAACTTGCCAGTCTCCAGCTGGCTAGCTAGCCCAGGCTAGCAGAGTCAGCGGGAGACTGGCAAGTTGATTTCTTGTTCCAGATGAGCGACTCATAGCCACATGCCATCCCCGACCAACGTCAACCACAAGCACAACTAATATTTGTTAAATACTAGGGCTGTCAATCGATTCAAATATTGAATCACGATTAATGGCATGATTGACTCCAGTTTTTTCTGCAGGAGTGTGGAAATAAACATTGCCTCTAAAGTTAACTGATTTACATTTTCAAATTGTATTGGCTTTGTGTGGTTTTTACCACTTTACTGGATAAATAAGCTAAAACAATCATATTTAGGGTTTATGAGAAGTGACACCACTTTATTAGAGTCCTTATGTGCAATAGATTGAACCCTAGCACTCAATTAGTACCCAGCGAGGCCATGAAGTGCATTTTTAAAAATGCACCAATCATATTTAAGTGCATTTAATAGCACCGCATGAGGATATTTAATAGATAGAAAAGCAGTTTTATTTCCTGAGTGGTGTTTAATTACCTTTTCTGTGCACAGAGGTTCCTGTCCTGTTGTGTGACAGGCCTTCAGTATTCTAGGTCAGCCCTACAATGCTCCAGTGTGACTCAAGAATGAAAGGGCATGCACAGGGAAGAAGCAAAAATAGCAGCTGGGCCACAGAAGCCAAAGCTTTGACAAAGTCTCGGACATGTGTGTTCCCTGACCTGAATAACCAAAAGAGCTGCGGTGCGCTCAACCAGGTGGGCCCCGGACACGTTCGGAAAATAACACTATTTTTCTTTCACATCTATCGGCACTTTTCATTTGTTGTTCTTCCCCAACTTACATTACAAGCAATAGCAGAGCTGACCTTTTTTTTTTTTACTCACTAAACTAAATAGTGTAAAGGGGAAAACTAATCAAACCTGAATTAATTTATTTTAATAAATATCAGCGTTGAGATTATGTTTAATGTGCTGAAACGATTGCTAATGTGTCTCGGTCCCCCTCACACTCAAATGAAAGCGTGGGAGGCATATGCTGTTTCGTTTCCAAACATCTTTTCTGCATGCTTGTCCAATTACCCACACCAGAGAGGTTTCCCTCCAATCGCTGTCTTCACTCCAGGGTTAAATGGAATTAGCAAAGGCGAGACCTCGTCATTATCCGTTCCATTTTCTTCGCACTTTCACATTCACCACCTGCCAAGTTACATCGCCTTTCTATTCTGTGACTGAGACTTTCAAAGAACAATGGGCACACGGCACACAGTGTGGCCATGATCTGCTTTAATGCTCATTAACTACAATTCATTCTTTCACAATTAAAGGTGCAGGACAATTAATAACTCAGTAAAAACACATTTGTAGTCTGTGGAATGCCGCTTTATTCAATATTAAATAAATTAATAAATACATAAATGCATGACTAAATAAATTAATATGCCTTTGAAATACATAATGAAATAAATAAATGAGGCAATAAAACATAAATAATTAAATAAATGTAAATATTCATATATAAATGAATTAATTAGTTAAATCCACATTTATTGTTTTCCCTCTCTATTTATTTCCAGTTCTTATATGCAAATCAGGGGGCATGACTATCTCTCACATTCAGAACAGCGCAGTGGGCAAAAAAAGGATGGCGAAGTGAGAGTGCGGACATAATGGAAGACATCGGTGGGCTCCAAGATAGCATGCTATCATTAGGGACTGTTTGTTATTTTATTAATGGGCCACTGGAGAAGTTTTAGGACCTTCAGTCAAAATAGACCTGACCCTCCAGCATTACATTTTGGATGACTCTCCAAAATGACTGGGATAAGAAGGGATGACCCTCCCCAACAACTTATTGTACTGGTTTGCACTTGGACAAGTTTCCCATTACTTTACTACAGTAGCTAAACCTCTGCATTCTCATCTGACGCATCATACTCCTCTGTTATGGTGTGGTGGCCATTTCACTAGATTTACTCTCTAACATTGTTGTGAAAACACAATAAGCATGGAAACTACATGGACACTTCATGCATTACTGCATTACTTCAAATACTAAGTTACTCATCTAGCGAACTAGTATTCACATGAAATAAAACAATAAAACATTGAGACCATTCAGCAAAGCACACTGGGTAATTCAACACTGGTTGCTATGGACTCGTCACTAGGCTTCCTCAGTCATTGTATATTTTAGCATAGGTAAGCTTGCCGAAGCTGAACATTATCCAAAACTCAATTTCTCAGATGAGCGTCAATTTGGGAGCTTGCATGCTACCACTTCTTCCTTCTCAAATGCCTTGAAAAGGCTGTCGTTTGCACATTTTCACAAATAATCACAAATAATCACCGGGACCGAAAGGATATACCTCCCGTCTCATGCCCTCCCGGCTGCGGGCTGCCGGTTGGTGCTGTCTGCAGCCTGAGTTTCGGCTTTTCAAAATAAAAGCTTGTGTCTGGTCAGCTATGTTTTCGTACGGTGTTTTGGATGTTTTTGAACTAAGCAGTACGGCAATCATGCTAATGAATAAAATTATTTTTTCAGCAGATGTCTTAGTTACAACACGATTGAGCTAGCAAAGCAGTTTTGTGTATATGTATATGTGCAAGCGAGATTTTTTCAGTTTTGGTAATCCCACGGTCTCTAAAGCTACAGGTCTGGCTGACTAAACAGGGAGGGATCCATCTGCTAGCGATAGGGGCAGAGACTGAGAGATCTACATGGAGCTACATGGATAAATATGCACCAAACAAGCCACTTTGAAATTTTGCTCTATTCATGAATACAAAAGTTGGGTGACCCTTCCCGTAGACTAAAACAAATTGGAAGACCCTCCCCTCAACAAAGAATAAAAAGACATGACCCTCCCCTATTTTCCTCCGGTGGTCCATTCCATAAATACAGCAGATGCTATTTTGGCACATATTGAAGAATTTTTGGAAATACTAGGGCGTCCTCATTCATCTTGTTTCCTTCTTGCACAGCCGCTGCAGTTGACGCACCTGTAAACACAATGTTATATAAAATAAACAAATACAGAAGCGTCCACATAAATAGTCCCAAAGAAGTCCTATTCACCTTGTCTCACTTCACCATCAACAGAAATGTTCAGTTTAATGTGAATTAGAACAGCCGATTGCCCGCTAGCTCACTTAACAACGCCTCAACTAATGTTGTGTCAACTCAGCAGCTGGGTTAATGAATTTGTCCACCTATAGCTAGCGATAGCACGGCAGCACCCCATAACAGCCGACTCATAAAATATACGGCTACTACCACAGCCCGTAAGGGGGGGTAAAATGTGGCCTGTATTAGAAATGTTTTTGCCCACCATTGCCTACTCTTTAGCTCAATAAGTAAGTTAACTCACCTAAAGCCCCTGACACACCAACCCGATAATTGGCCGTCGGATAGTCTGGCGAGGTTGGTGACTCAAGTCTGTTTGGTGTGTTCCGTGCCGTCGTCGGAGGGGCCGTCGGAGGGGCCGTCGGCCTTCATTTTGGCTGACCTGACTTGCTGGGTCGGAGGGCGGGCAGTCGGACTCACCTGCTAACCCGGAAATAACGAGCGGGATGAGTGACAAATGGCTCTCAAAATCTGACGAAAATCTTTTAAACTAACCTTTGTCGACCTGAACTATTTTCGTAAAATAAGAGATCATATTTCGAACAAGCCGCCATTACTATCAGCTGGAGAAGCCACACCCACGTGACGAGTTCGTCATTTCCAATTTTCATTTTTTGTATTACGTCTCACGCACACGCAGAACGTACGCTCAAGACGGCGTCGCTTTGGTGTGTTCCGAGGGACTTTTTGGACCTCGGGGAGCAGACTGATCAGTCCGACTGCCTTTTCTGCCAACGGTCAGCCATTGGGTTGGTGTGTCAGGGGCTTAAGGCCTTCTTTGGCCAATCTCCTCTGAGTCGTGCAGGATGACACACCAAACAGATCCGCGATTTCTTGGGTTGATAGACCGGACAACACAAAGTTAGCCAGCATGTCGCCTGGAATTTCCAGAGGCGGGCGTCCAGCACCTGTGCTTGTAGTACCAGCGGTAACGTTGACTTCTTGGACTTGGACATCTTCCACATGAACACGGAGCTCAATCAAAGTTTCAAAATTAAACAATTTAAAACTTCGTTGTCTATGTATATTTCTTGAAGAGCACTTATCCGCCCTAGTATTTCCAAAAATTCTTCAATGTCCAAAATAGTATCTGCTGATAAACAATGTTGATCGATTTGATCTGCTAATGATAGCATGCTATCTCAGAGCCAACCGATGTCTTCCATTATGTCTGCACTCTCACTTCGCCAGCCTTTTTTTTGCCTTTCACGGATCTGTTCTGAATGTGAGAGATAGTCATGCCCCCTGATTTGCATATAAGAACTGGAAATAAATAGAGAGGGAAATCAATAAATGTGGCATTAGAAAATAAAAGTCCACGGAAATAAATAAATGTGGATTTATGAAATAAAAGCCTCTTGAAATAAATAAGCGTGGACGTATGAAATAAAAGTACCATGAAATAAGTAAAGTAAAATCTTTTAATATATTTATTTAACTAATTAATTCATTTATATATGAATATTTAGCATCCATCCATCCATCTTCATCCGCTTATCTGGGGTCGGGTCGCGGGGGTAGCAGCTCCAGCAGGGGACCCCAAACTTTCCTTTCCCGGGCCACATTAACCAGCTCCGACTGGGGGATCCCGAGGCGTTCCCAGGCCAGGTTAGAGATATAATCCCTCTACCTAGTCCTGGGTCTCCCCCGAGGCCTCCTCCCAGCTGAAATGAATATTTACATTTATTTAATTATTTATGTATTTAATGCCTCATTTATTTATTTCATGATGTATTTCAAAGTCATATTTATTTATTTATTCATGCATTTATGTGTTTATTAATTGATTTATGTATTTATTAATTTATTTAATATTGAATACAATGGCATTCCATAGTAGTCAGGGAAAGTTACAGCGTGTTATTTGAAACAGAAAGAAGTGAACAGACCTCTGAGATGCCAGAGCGCTTGAGAAAAAATACTAATTTCAACAGAGATGACGCCAAGATTCACATGCACACAGTAACAGACACACAGTCCTGTTTTATGCCAAAGCCTTCATGTCATAAGCTGCAGTTGAACCTCTTTCCCTGACTTCCTAGTGTGGGAGGAAATCATAATGTCATTTTTGACTTGTGATTACTTTGGCACATTGCATGTAACCAGGTTACGCACTTGTGTTCAGGCATAGTGACACCACACGTCACATCAAGCCATTTCACATCATCTTCCTGGACAAATTCTGCCCTTTTTTCTCATCTGCTCAATTCTGCTGGTAGAGGTTGATTCAGCGGGATGGTTGGGGCACAAATGATCAAAACCGGCTACATTCGTCCTAAAGCTCAGCAGGCGGCTGAGGAGGGAAGAGGGGAGGGGGAGGGAATGAGTCAAACTAGAGATGACAGAGAATTCAAATAGACAGAAGAAGCGAGACGCTGAAAGAAAAGGAGAGACTGCTGGTTTGTGTGGTGGAAAGGAAGTAAGGGATGTCAGACTGGGAAAGTAGGATAGAGAGAGCGAGAGGAAAGCAAAGGAAGGAAAAGCGAAACGGGGGGTTGGAACTTTTCAATTACAGCACACACAGACAACAAAGACCCAGATTTCAAGAGACTATAACAGTTTGCAGCCCGGAGGGAAAAGCTCATTTAGCCTCCTTCATTTCTCCTGTCCTTTCTCCACACAAATTACAAGTTGGAATATTTAATGTGTTCTTTTTGTAGCACAAGCAAACGCAGGCTTCTCTATCATTACAGATATCCTGAATGCCAAGATCAGCTACCTGGAAGATTACAAGAAAAACTGCCCCTGTGCTGTAAATTTCTAAGTGTTTGAGTTGATTGAGACAGTCAGCAGCACTGACGGTTACTACAGCTATTTAGGCTTTAAAGATGTGATCTCCGGTTATTGAACTGACTGTCCTAATTTGAGCTTGGAAAGGAAGAAAAAAGATGTCCACTGGGATACTGAGGGGCACTTGCCAAATAACATTAAAGCAAAAAGGGAATCAATGGAAGCAGGCAATTGATTCAACCACATCAACAGACACTCTCCTTGCAACCCATTTAACACAGGAGGCCTTTGTCTATGCGTTTTTTAGTGTGAACGACAAGCATAATGACAAGATTACTTGTGAGAGCAGCACAAAGGAGTCTCCTGACAAACATAAAGTATAATTGCCACAACATCAAACAAATTCTAGCTTTGGAATTTGGCTTTTTTTCATTGTTGTAGTCCCCGAGGAGCAGACACAAGAGTCTAATTGGAGATTCATCTGCTGTACCTGTCGACCCCCATCCCCAAACACACACACACACACACACACACACACACACACACACACACACACACACACACACACACACACACACACACACACACACACACACACACAGAGCTATGTCCCTGCTACCTCCTCCACCATAATTTGAAGGCTTGTGGCAGCTAACTTTCCTCTAACGTCATTCAGCTTTTACATGTCTGAAAGATTTGTCAACTGCACGTCAAGTAGTTTTGTTGTTGCTGCGAGGAAGGCAGGTGGTGAAAAAATAATCCACATCACCATCTGTTCCTACACCTGTCTCGGCAATCACCATGTGAGAAATACCATTTGAATTCACACTAAAATGTTTAGAGTGTTCAAAGTTTATTATTTACATGTTACAGGTCAACGTTTATTTTGGCCTTCTTACGAAATTAAGCATCCTGTTACACAGAGAAAGGTTTTTTTATGCAAATTATAATGCTCGGAGGTGACAAAATGAATATGCACTCCTGAATTTGAATTACATCATCCAATAAACCTGTTTCCTGATAATGGCCTGTAATTATGGTATGTGCTCACTGGTATGTGCATGTCACTCTAAGAGAGGTGGACCAGTTAGTTATGCAAGGTACAGGCTCTGAACTGTGGCACAGAACAATAAAGGGGGGGGGGACAACACTGGCAGATATTTGCCCTTCGCCAAAGCTCTTTTTTAGCGCTTTGGTGCCACGTTCACACAGAGAGGAACACGCTGTGATGCCATAATGAGGATGAATTATGTGAAGGTAATGGTGAATGATGGAAGCAGCCTTGATCACCATCATCATCATCATCATCATCATCATCATCATCATCATCGCCCTGTTGTCCTGAAAACTTGAATCCACTTAGACTATATATTTCTCCCTGATCATGATTCACTTGCTCGCATTCTTGCTATCTCACTTGTAAAAAAAAAAAAGAAAAAAAAAACGGGAAGAAAAAGCTCTCTGTGTTGAAGCAGGCGCTCATTCATCCACCAGCTCGCTCTGCGGAGGGGGGAATAACAGCTCACACGCAACATTTATCGAGAATGTAGAAAAATAACAGCGACTTGAAGGATCATTAAAGGGATTCCGCTCAGGATGGAAAAATCTATCTTTTGCGTTCAACCTCTGGAAATATCTCTGCCCGCACGGACATCCCTAGAATGAACTCCTCTGTGTTCGTGTCTCCGCTGCTGCAACTTCTCACGGAGGAGCGGTTCGGTGCACGGATGCGGGAAGATCGTCTCCCGAAATAAAGTTGAGTGAGAGCAGGAATCAAGTTGGAGTAGCGCTTGATAGAAAGGACTCATCACGAATAAATGAATTTGGCTGGATCAATGAACTGGAGAGGTTTTATTCGCAGCTCTCGCAAGATAGATATAGTTCACTTATTCTTGAGAGCGCTTCGTTTAATCCCTATTGCAAAATCAGGTAGGCCTACGTGTCTTTTTTTTTTATAAAACATTTGATCGTGCACTTAGTCTTTTTAACTCTCAAATGCTGGGTTTAAAAGGAAATGTCCACATTATAGTCTACCCTCCAAATCTCGTATGTTAAACTGTACACTGTCTTTCTGGTCTGTCCTCTATCTAGTCCGGAGAGAATGAGGTGTCGCTGGGTGAAGCATGAGCTGTCAGAGAATCAGTCATAAGCGGCTGTCTCTGCTATGGGAGGGGGCGGCTCTCAGCCTCTGGCTCTGCTGCTGCTGCTGCTGGACCTCCGGGGCCGGTGGAGCCGCAGCCGCCGCCGGACAAGGCGACAGCGCCCCGGGCTCCCTGGGTTGGCTGCTGTCGGATAAAGGGCCCTTCCATCAGTCCCTGGAGTTCACTGAAGCTGCGGAGAGGTACCAGCAAGGCTTCAGCACCCGATACAAGATCTACAGGTGAGACAGACGGAGAGCTTAGTGTTTATTGTGTGTGTATGTATTTACATGCTTCTTTCAGGAGTTTCAGGTTTGGGCTGTGTGAGAGTGTTTGCAGGTTTTCACCAAACATGCCACTGGATAATTTCACTAATGAGCACTTTGAGCCAAAATGGAAGCAATAAGTAAAGGCAGCTGCTCTAGTGATTGGAATGAAATCCTGCACACTCTCAGGATAGCCCTCACAGGTATCACACCTGTACCAAATTAGTTTCAAGCTGATGAGCAAATCTGAAGAACTACTGTAGCAATGCAAAGTGTGCCCTTTTTGCAAATACCTTTATGTATTCTGAGTGAAAACTTATCATTAATGTGAATACTGTAGCACCAAACATTGATTTATTCCTTTCTTGGGTTTTTGCTTCAGTGTTTTTACATTTGATTATATAGCAGGAGTTAATCCCCTGGCAGTGTGTGAACAGTTACTGTACATTCTTTCAGTGACTTCCTGCAGTGCTGCACTTCACTGCTGCCTTTGTCTAAATATTCTTCACAAGCATTCTTAAGATGCAGTATAGGCCTACTGTATTTTTGCTTTGTCACAACTGTTAGGTGTCCATTAAGTTGATCGATGCATTCCAGTCAGTGTTTAGGGAACACACATGCAATAAGATGGGTCTGAATTAAATATATTAGTAATTGCATATGTTAATGTTTATGTTTATGATTTTGTCAAAGGTCTGTGTGTTGATATGTTGTTGCTTTACCTACAGTTGTTTGGGTGTAGATATTGAGAGATTTTTGGATCTTGCGGAGAAGGAGATGTTCTTGTGAAGTCTGTTCTTGTGTGCATTAGTGCAGTTTTTATATAGTTAACATTAAGGTGACTTATTAATGCCTCAAGAGTTACTTCATGCTCCGCATCTGTACGTGCATGAATCAACTGGTCCGTTATCTCCTCTCAGGAATCATTTAGGCTGTGGTGTTTATCTCTTAGTGACAGCTGCATTTTTTTTTTCAATAGACCTGCTGCACAAATGTCCCAATAGCCCCCTGACTTGAGGCTTCTTCTTTTCCAAACCGGTCACACATTTAGTGAAATTCATTGGAAATGACAAAAGGAGCAGACAGCTCGGACTGTCGAAGACAGGCCACTATTTCTATCGGATGGCAGACATCTCACCGCTCGAGGGTCTTTTACCCTGAAGCAGTCAATCCTGCAACCTGTCAGAAGCCTGCTCGCATTTCTAACCCAAAGGCTGTTATAAGGATTAGGGATTAAGGATTTTAGGGAAGACTCCAAAATGAGACCCAACTTTGGTCATTTGCCTGTTTTGGCCAATACTGTCTTTTAGATATCAGGAAAAAAATCAATTGTGGAAACACAGAAGGATTTATTCTTTGAAATATGTTATAACTACACATAGCTATATATTTTACAGTCCCCACAGAGTTGCAGATGCTTGGTATTTTTCTTTGTGCTCTTAAATAGACTGGAGTCTGAACTGCTTATTCTGCTCCTGTGATCTCTGTAATAACTGAAACATCACCATGAGCATCACATGGCTGTCAGTCATGCAGCAGTATGTTATTAAGCTGTTGATTTGCTCCTCACTGCTCCTTTTGTAGTGTTTTCCCTCATTTGACTTGTTTACATCACTATTGATTGCTTACAGTACATACAGTAAACCTTTATCTTTAGATAACTGAATACATTCCTACAGAAGACACCCCTCTTTTGCCATATGTGCATTCTGATGGAATAGCTGTAGGCTAAACACTGGGCTGAAACCACAATGCCTATCTGTCCACCAGGGACGGGCACTCAGCCTGTCCCCTCATTATGATGATTGGCTGTAATGACACACTCCACACTGTCCTGGTTCCCCAATTATTTCGCTGCTGATCATTTTTCTCATGGCAGTGATTTGATTGCCTCCCAGAAGGAGAGAGGTACACAGAGAGCGGGCAGCACGCTGGGAGAGGTAGACATTAACTGATGCTATGGAGAGAAGGGAGAACAGAGAGAGAGAGAGAGAGAGAGAGAGAGAGAGAGAGAGAGTAGCAGCTGTGTCTCCCAGACGGTTTGTGAATAGCTGGAGTTCAGTAAGACTTGTGTCCAAAGGGCACAAGATAACAAGTAATGGCAGCCGATGATGCAGGACTTTATTTTGGTTTTACGTCTTTCTGTTGCTGTGGGAGTTGCAGTGCTGCATGCCAATAAGATCTTTTTTAGTTATTTAAAGCTGTGGCAAGCTTGTTCAGACAACAGTGACAGATATCAGAGATTCACAACCAGGGGGTATGTGGAAATATTTAGAAGTAGCTCAGCTATTTTGAAAACGTAGAAATATGATTTATTATTAGTAGTAGTATATTTGCTGTCCGTACCAATTACCAACAATCCACTAGCTATGACAGGCAGACTGCACATATAGTGACATGTGATTGACATGTAGCTTATTTTACGGTGATCATCCGTCCATATGTCAGTTGTCATGTCCACATTTATCAACAACATGACCCCCTTGATCTCTTCAACCACATCCCCTCTCTTAGCAATCGCCATTTCTTTGCACTTTCGTGAAATTGTGGTGGGGTCAGGGAGTACACTTGTAGCTGACAGTCAGCTGTGGGCTGCACTTACATTTATCAGCTCCTATGTTAACTGTATGAAACCATTCCCTGCTGTTGTTTCAAATGGCCAAACATCTATACAACAGAAATTCACGCATTTAGCTGTGATTTGTAATTTCACCATAGAGGGAGGTATGACGAGAAAATTGGCCCGAATTTTGGCCCAAAGCCCGGCCCAAAGCCCTGTAAATAAGTCGGGCCCCATCAGGCTTGGGCTGAAATGCAGGACTTTACTGCACAGAATATGTTTCCAACCAACCTGAGTATGTTTTAACACCTGAACCACTAGACTGGTAGACTGGCTCCTCCCTCCTACGTACTTCCAAATATTTGGCGGTCCAATCAGCGAACAGAGGGAGTGGCTGAGAATGATGACGTTGAGGACGTGCGCTAGAAAGATGCGAGCGAAGCCATTCAGTCCGTTGTGGCAACGCTGCAGAATATCCAGAAGTTAAAGCCAGAGCAAGAACAATATTTGCTGAGTTGTGTTGGTGGCCATGATGTTGTGGCCCTCCTCCCCACGGGGTTCGGGAAAAGGTAGATTTTCCAGCTCGCTCTGTTAGTGGTGAAGGAGTTGGCTAAGGCTAACGCTAATGATGCATAGTTGTCGGTCTCCCCTCTTGTTGAACATGCGCATGACATACTTCACGACCAAACGTTAGCAATTGGTTATGGCAGATCCAGAGTGGCTCTGGGCAGATCCAATAGTTTTAAACTTCAACAGAGTACCCGCCTTCAAGGAAGTTAACACTTGTCAATGGAGAGTGGCCAGACTCTCTGTACAAATGAAATGTACGAGAGTCTGGTAGGACCAGGCTACTAGACTGGAGCAGTTCTTTAAAAAAAATTGACATTTGGGGAAATACACTCATTTGTCTTGGTGAGAGTTAGATAAGTAGATTGATACCTCTCTCAGATGAGTGTGGATCAAACTACTCATGTTACTCTCTGCAAGAAAGCAAACAAGCGTATTTCCCAAAACATCAAACCATTCCTTTAAGGAAATTCCTCTGAAAATCAACAACTGCTTATCCCGGAATTTTGTTTCTATCTTCCCTATTGTCTTTGCAGGAAACCCCCTAGGATATTATTATCCTGTAATAAAGAAATTACAGTTTTCTTTCTCAACATAAAGGTCTTAATGCAGTTTCAAAGCCTCTCCACTAAAAAAATCAATTGGTAGAATACTGCATCCTGGTCCACAATTACGCGTATCAGCCTAAAGAAATCCCCCAAATTTCCAGACAAAATAACAGGGGCATGACCTCAATGTCCTCAATAGTAGCTACAGCCCTGGCTACGATTAAGAGTGCATCAAAATTAGTTAAATGAGCAGACAATTTTAAATGGAAAGTTAAAGGTGCTGGATAAATGGTGGAAATGTTGAGCTTCTGCTCCAAGTGGGAGTAGTACAAAGCATCAACAACCCACTCTCTACTATACTGCATCATTAATAGTGTTAAATAACACAAATCAAATGGACACATCGATGCCCTAATAAACTTTATGTGATTCTCAGGGGAAAAGCATGGGCAAAACTTAACAAGGGATAAATAACTGACCACTACCTGATTGACTTAAAGCCCACAGTGATCTTGTACTCCCTTTGGTAAAAGAAAAAATACAAGCATGTAGTTAGAAGTGGTTTTCTTATATGCTCCCCAGGGGATACGTAACAGCTTCATCGTGTGTTAATAATGTTTGTGCATTTGTGTGGTTAATACACTGTACACTATAATATACAGTCGCTCACTGTATGTAACACACATTCACCTCTGCTTTTTCTTTCTACACAGCTTGTTAAACAGCCGCCTGGGGCCTTTTACACCACTAAAGGCCTAAGCCAAGTAAGCAAATGTCTCTGTGCATGTGTGTGTGTTGCTGTGTCTTCAGGGAGTTTGGTCGATGGAAGGTCAACAGCCTGGCGGTGGAGAAGCGGGAAGGTTTTGGTGGCAGCGGCGGCCTGGCTCTGCCCCTCGACCCCGACTTCATGCACACCATCCGTCAGCTGGGGAGGCGGCCAACCCTCCAGACGATTACAGAGAGTCTAATCAAGAAATATGGCACCCACGTCCTGTTCTCTGCCACTCTAGGAGGTACAGTGGAGTACACAGAGCTTCAAAGCATGCCTGGTTCGCACAGCTTCTAATGTGATTCTTTTTTAAGCACTGATTTTACCGTCTGTTGCTTTCTGAACAACAAAGCATATAATAATTTTTCTGGATCAGTGTTTTTTGGCTCACAAAAAACATCAAATCACTCCGATATCGTGTACAAAAAATAAATTGGAGAAGGCAGTGAAAGGCAGATTGTATATTTTTGTTTGGCTGTCAAAAATAGCACGTTTCCCTAAGTGAAACTTCATCACTTTTGTACAACACTATCATTTGTATGCAATTGGCTTATCTTTAATAACTCAATATCAGAAATAAGTGTGGGTTTAAAAAGTGTCTGCTCAAAGAAAATAACACAGATTTGAAGGAACTATCCAAAGGCAAATTTTGTTGAGAACAATTATTGGCAAGTCACCTTCCAGAATTATTTTGATGTTCGGTGCGCTTTTATGTTATTCCCACAAATACAGTAACTGGCCAAAAATCTACAGTAAACATACGGGTTGGCTGTCAGTATCTCAGAACTAAAGACAAAACAATTCTATATAGCTTAAACATTTCATACCAGTGTTCATAAATCTCTCAGGCAGAAATCCATCATAGAAAAGACAAAGATACAATCACCTCCTTTGAGAGTGGACTCAGCAGACCGCAGTGCAACACTGAACTGTTTAATAACAGGGTGAAACTCTTATGTTTAACTTGGAGCAACTCTTGATATAAGACGGTCAGACTTTGACTAACGTAGCTGATGTTGTACGTGGTAAACTTGATCCAAACGAAGTTGAAGTCTGCTGCAAGCTAAAGTTTTGAACAGTCAATTCAGATGTTTTGGGGGCTTTGGAATCGCCTTTTGAGAATGTTGTTTGCTCAACTGTTTAACATGCCCTGTGTTTAAGTTTACCTAACAAGGACCTCTAGCAGATAATGACAATTATGACTTGTGTCTGTCAGAAACAAAGGTAGAAATAGCATAATTTTGTTCTAAAGCTATAAAACATCGTAGGGGGCAAGGCAAGGTGGATGGAAAGCGTGAACTTGGACACAAAAGGCCGCTGTTTGTTTCTGGTTTCCACTTACAAACAATGTAATCCTGCCGATAGGGGCATTAGATCATGACTATTAATGTGACTATTTTCTGATCTGCCAACATTACGGTGGTTTGGTTTGGGCTCCAAAACTACATGATGAAGGATAGGAAAAGATTTAGTTAAATGTTGATTGTTGCTATAAACAGGAAACAAAGAGCACTGTCTTGAGTTCAAGTCACATACTTTTTTTCTTGCCAAAAAAAAGACATTGTTTTCTTTTAACCATGACTGTGATTTTTTTGCATACAGGTTTGGTGACTAAACCTAAACAAAGCATAGCAGTGGCATATCAGAAAACAGTTGTATGAATAATTTCTGTATCAGTCATATGTATAGGGAACTGACAACCGATTTCATAGATCAGAAAGCGCTCATGTGTCACTTTCAAAGGCAATTTATTGATTTAGTTTCGGAGGACTTTCATAATGGCACACCAATGGCAATGGCTTATGTATTTATTCCTGTGGTCAAACTGGGAAGTGTTGTATGAGTAAAATCAATAAGGTTAATCCCAGGCAGAAGTTTTGCTGATTAAGCTAAATCACATTTGAAGGAAAACCAGAAATTTAATTGACGACTTATTACATCAAAAGATGTCAGGTGTTGGTCATTTTTTGACTGAAACATGTCTTCAAGTGGGAAATTCTGTTAACACGTGTATTAACTGTATAGCATTACAAGTACAAATGTCACCAGAGTGACGCTCTGTAAGTGTGGCGAGGGACCATTTTGGAAAAGAAATGCCAATGAAACTTGTATTAAAAAAATGGCCTTCACTTGCTGTTGGAGTTAAGAGAGGATTTAATGTCAAATTGCACTCACTACTCTGAGACACTAGCTGTATTATCCTGGTAACTCAGCCCTTTATTTACATAATAAAAGTGTATTGGGCATATAATTGACCTGGAAGTTATGTAGGTCACAGTGTGGACACTATGCTATTGCTTTTACCTGCAAATGTAATAACCCACAGCTGAATTTAGCAATTTAATACAATTTCTCAGGGGCACATTTTGAAAGTTATACTGAGAAATGTGGGGGAAATTAAATATTGCATTAGAAACAATGTAGATGAGGCAGTTTGGAGAAAAAATATGTCAGAAAACACCCCAATAAATGGGAATTCCATGACTTCACCACAAAAAAGTCCTGGGGCCAGATGCATAAAACTCACGACAAAAACTGTGTGTGTACTCACAAACGCAGCAATGTGGTCTGATTTGTAAATCATACACCTGATACTTCTTTAAATCTCAATCATTGGGGTACTTGGCTTATTTGACCAGTCATTGAGAAGAACAGCAAAGAAGCAGTGCAACTTCACCGATTGTGTCGCATCGGCAAAGTTCTCCCAACAGCACCAGAACAGCTGTCATTGTGCACAGCTGTAGCTATTTCTAGCGCCCATACCACTAATTCATCACATGAGCCTGTAAACCATCTCAATCATCATTATTAAATGTCAGAAAGATTATCAATGATTCATTTATAGAGCTCATATTGAAACAGACTTGACAACGTGCTTTACTGTTGTTAAAAGTGTGAAAAGACCTAATTAGTCTGTTGTGGTAGTTTGGTTTCCCTGGCTGCTTTTTATAATGTAATAATTGTAATTATTTGTGATTAAGATGTTTCCAGTTGTAGAATGCGCTTGTATCCCTGGGACCTGAGACCTTGTGTTTTGTTGTTAATGTCATTTTTGGTTAATATAATTAAGATAATTAGAACAATTAGGGAAAGTTAATCAATGATCTTGGATAAGCTCTCTGTTCCTTGGGATAGATGCAGAGACCTTCTCTGTGCCAGACAGAGAAGGTCTCTAATCCAATCCAATCATCCAAACCATCAGTTCCCCTATAGCACTTAGGCCTAGTCCACATGTACACAGATATTTTTAAAAACAAAACTTTTTCTATGCATTTGGCCTTTCGTCCACAAATGGCATTTTAGGTCACTGTAAATGGATCTTTTGGAAAACTCTGGCCAGCTTGAAGACTTTTTTCGAAACACTGTTTTTGTGTTATTGTCGCATAGACAGCGAAAAGTTTTTGGCTTGTAACGTCAGAGTGTGTGCCGTTATCTCCTTTGTGAGGCTTCACAAATGAGGCGACATTTCTTGCAATGGCAGACTTAGCCAAAATAGTACTGGTAACAGGCTTGCTAGCAGGACTTTTTTACATATTTATACATACATGTACAGTTAAACTTCCATTGTATTGTGGAACCATAGTCTATGTGTGAAACAGAGGTCAGTGCTGCATAATCCAACACTGGCACCGCCAACGTCGCCAGTCTTGGACGAGGCCGTTGGACTTCAAGTTGGTGGGTAGTCTTCCAGTAACAGCTTTTTTTTAGGCTTCTGATTTGCCAACATCTTCTTCTTCGCGCTACTGGGGTTATATCGTCGTCTGTTGGCTTGGCATGCTCTTGACAGCACTTCAATTATGTTTTTGCATTTTCATGGAGACAGGATTTTTTTAAAATACCTGTGTACGTGTGGACTAGGCCTTAATCACTACTGCGCTTTTCTATCCGATCTGAAAACATACTAATGAAAGATGAAAGATTAGTGCTGCTCTGTCAGACCTAATGAAGCTCTCCTTTTCCCTCTGCCTGACTGTCAACAGGGGAGGAGTCTTTGACAATATTTGTGGACAAAAGGAAGCTCAGCCAGGAGTCGTCACCCACGGGGGCCGATGGTAGTCGGAACAGGAGCTCAAACACTACGGGGTCGGTGACCCTGGAGGACCTTCACCAGCTGGCTGCTTCCTACTTCACCGACAGAGAGAGCACCCTGCGCCGGCTGCACCACCTCCAGATTGCATCCACCGCCATACGGGTATGTGGAGGTCAAGTAGAAGTGTTGCTAGATGAAACGCCAAACAGGCAGTGTATAAAAGCTGTGTGGTTTCACTGGCTTGGTGTTTGTTAGCCTCCTCCAGCATTTCATATGGGAACAGCAAGATATAAAGCATCGAGGTGGACTGGTTTTGGGTTCTGCTGAAGTTACTGAACATGTTTGCTTGACTTATTCAGTCATCAGGGGAGGAACATTGATCAATAAATAAATGCATACACACATTTCACAAAGTTAGAATTGACCCAGAATGAGGCACCAACGAAATACTACTTGCCTACATAATTGTTTTTACTGTGAGCCTAAGCTAAGTAGTGTAAGAAGTATTCAGATAATTTACGTAAAAGTAAATGTGGCAATACCACACTTATAACAGTCACAACAATCAGTTACAAGTAAAAGTCTTGAATTGAAAATGTTACTTGCTGTAAGTAAATGTTACATGTTTTTGCAACAAAATGTAAAATGTATCACCTGCTAAAATCATGTTTTTTGCTGACCGTCAGTGGTTTAACTTCTCATCTGCAAGGATGTACACGTAGAAGTGTACTCCAGGGTGTGTCAGTACACTTTGACATCACTGCTGGGCCTGGTTACAGGTACAACGGACTTGACATTTCAACAAGAGAGGGCAGTAAAACACAGTTATTATGCAGACTGACTCCTGACAATGGTCTTTTATTATATTATTGGATCTATATTGTTGATGCACTGACATTTACTCAACAATTAGTTGAGGTGAAGCTAATGTAAACAGCATTGTATACTGCTTGGTAGTTTCATCTATAACAAGGACTCATATTTTACAAACAGATCATATGGATTGTGTGTAATATTGTTGCACACAATTTTAGTGTTAATCTGAAAAGTAACAAATAACTATAGCTTTAAAATAAATGTAGTGGATCGAATATACAATATTTCTCTCAGAAAGAGGGCAAAAGAGAAGAAGTATAAAGTAGCATATAAGTACCTCAAAGTTCAGTACTTCTTCATCTTTCCACCACACAATGTGTGTAGAGCAACGTTTAAATTAAAGGACACTGTATACCATGGATCTCTGAGGTTCATCACTGGTATGAAAGCCCTCACTCACCATTGTGAACTGTATGAACGTGTTGAATGGCCTTCTTTATCAACACGGAGACTTCAACACTGGCATATCTTCATATACAAGGCTGTTTTAGGTCTCCTTCCATCCTACCTTCTGACCTATATCAGTGTAAATAGTACCGGGACTTAAAATCTTCGTTCCCAGGATCTTTTCCTTCTGTCTGTTCCAAAGGTTAGAACTGAGCTGGGGAAAAAAGGCGTTTAAGTTTGTTGGTTCCTCTGCATGGAACAAGTTACAGAAATCCATGAAACTTACTGAGTTGGTCTCATTGGTCGCTTTTAAGAGGATGTTGATTGACTTGGAGGCAGCCACATCTGGCCAGATGTTTTGCCTGATGTGTTTAGGATTCTGGTTGACTTTGAAGGATTTGCCTGCCTGTCTTGGCCAGGACACTCTTGAAAAAGAGATTTTTAATCTCAATGAGTCTCTTTCTGGTAAAATTCATGACACTTTGGTAACTCAACTTTAAGTGCTAACATGCACTAAAAAATCCTTTAATTCCAGCTCAGGGAATTTACTTCCAGAACTTTTTTAATCAGGTAGGATTAAGAACAAATGCTTATTTACAGAATTGGCTTGGCACCAGGGACTTCACCTGTTATAGCTGCAGGGGTTCAGCAAATCTATCTCTCCTGTTTTTCTCTTTTAAGCATGCAGTTTATTTTCACATAAAACATAAAAAACATTTTTTTCTCATGTGTGCAGAAGGCACTGGGATGATTTGATTTGCATCAGACTGATAAATTAATTTGTTGAAATGTTACTGTAAGATGGTCAAACGTGTCTTTGCTACATTACAGACTAAGTGACTGACTAAAGCAGTGGAAAACAATATTACAAGATACAATGTCTCAAAGCCATCGCCTCCCTGCTATCAAGCTTTAAAGAGGAAAGTGAAGAAGCAGAACGAGGCTAGCAGCAGTGGCGGTGCCTGTACTATGAAACACCAATCATCCATTTTATCATCTGAAATGGCCATTAGAGTGTACACATTAATCAGCCTGAGGAGCAAACGTAGATGCTAAAGTGAGTAGCCACTGATGAAGACAAGTGACCCCCCTCCCCCCTTTCCCCTCCTAAACTGAGAATGTGTTCCTATGGTTGTGCATCAGCTTGATGGATTATAAATATCATTCCATTAATTTCTAGCCAGGCTGACTTCCATTTATTTGCCACTTTGCAGTGTGTGTGGAGTTCAGGCAGATTGAAGATCAGAGCGAGAGAAAAAGAGCAAGAGAGCGAGATGAATACTCCTTTTTATGAGGGATGTAAAGCAGTACCTGCGATACATGGCCATTCATTAAAATCACACATGGTATTGAGGATGAGGAAATAGGATGGATCCTGAGCATAAATTGATGCTAATATGCACGAGTTAATCTGCACAAGTTATGTGTTTTTGTGTTCCAGCGTGTCATAAATTGTAAGTTTAACATCAAGATGAATTATTGTTTAAATTAAGCAGAGATGTAAATCAGTCAGGGGCCCCGAAGCTATTATATGAAGGACAAGTCCCACCCACACTTTTACCATGTCGAAAACCAGAGGAAGCATAATTGTCAGGACTGAGGAGAGAGACAACAGAGCGCTGCAGCGGTTCAACTTCAGTACACACACATACACACACACACAGTGCCAGTGTTCATAGATTTCTTTGTATTTTCTTGATTTTATGGTTTGTACCTTTTTCTTTTAAATATGATTATGAGCCTTCTTGATGCTTCGGCAATATTGTCTTTGTTACAATCATGCCAATAAAGCATATTTAATATAATTAAAATTGAGAGACAGGGAGAAACAGAGAAAGGGGAAGAGATGGTAAAAAGTGGCCTATTGTTGCAATGTTGCTGTAAGTTCTAAATAACTGCTTTGACACTTTTTGACCCGCCTGTCCGGAGTACCTCTCTAGCAGTGTTACTGTATGTGTGTAAAATGTGTGTGTGAACAAAGCCACCAAGATAACACAATTTAGCTTTGAGACATAGGTCTCAGGTCCTAGTGAATCTTAGTAGTAGTAGAAATGATTGGATGATGAATGTAGTTTATTGGAGAATGCAGTGGGGCATTTTGACAACAGATTTCCTTTCCACTTCACTCATTGTTTTGACAGCATTAAAGAAATGTATTTAACATAAATTGCATACAACCATTAAGAGATCCTCAAGCCACAAACCTGTTAAAAAGGCACTAGAATACAGGAAATTACATCTACCCCACCCCTCCCCCCAGAGGACCCCCAGACCCCCGTTAGATTTTCCCACCCACATATCCTGTTTCCTAGTTTTTCAGTTGAAGCGAAGTTGATTTCTTCTCTTAGATCAAAACCAATTATTCTCTCTGAGAAAGCTTTTTAAACAGTCCTTTTAAATATCACTTCTGTGACTCATTGCATTCAAAATTCATTTGAGGCATAAAAAGCCTTTGATGAGGCTTTTCAATGTACTTTTGGTATTTCAAAATACATGTGAAGTAAAAATGAGTCACGAATCAAATTAATACGAAAAGATCATGTAAAAGTTACATGATAGAGGACTTTCCCCACTGACTAAACTAAGTTTATCCGCTGTCTTGTTCTCTGTATTGGCAAACTCAAGAGATGAAATGACAACAAAAAAATCACAATACAAAAGATTCACATTCTCTTGATTTCTGTGCAGGTGACGGAAACCAGAACTGGGCCGCTCGGATGCAGCAACTATGACAATCTGGACACAGTCAGCTCTGTACTGGTTCACAGTCCAGAAAACAAGGTTCAACTACAAGGTAAAATCTGCTCCCTAGATTATAATGGTGACATCAGCAGTAGCCTCATATTCACCCCAGTGGCAACCTCTGGTGCTGAACAATAAAGCCAATGTGAAAATGTCAGAACTGCAGTTTATTATTGAATGGCCACATGAGAAGAGTATGGACTGTAGGCTTCATTCGGCCCACCTTAGCTCCACTCATGCCTCACCTTTTGTGCCCATTTTTGGATTAGCCGTGAGTTTGGCGCACACAGAAGAAGTTAGCCTTCAGAGCTTTCTGCCAGAAAAGGTTTATTTTAACCCAAGCCGGAGATACAGTGGGGCAAAAAAGTATTTAGTCAGCCACCAATTGTGCAAGTTCTCCCACTTAAAAAGATGAGAGAGGCCTGTAATTTTCATCATAGGTACACTTCAACTATGAGAGACAAAATGAGGAAAAAAAATCCAGAAAATCACATTGTAGGATTTTTTATGAATTTATTTGCAAATTCCTCGGGAAAATAAGTATTTGGTCACCTACAAACAAGCAAGATTTCTGGCTCTCACAGACCTGTAACTTCTTCTTTAAGAGGCTCCTCTGTCCTCCACTCATTACCTGTATTAATGGCACCTGTTTGAACTTGTTATCAGTATAAAAGACACCTGTCCACAACCTCAAACAGTCACACTCCAAACTCCACTATGGCCAAGACCAAAGAGCTGTCAAAGGAGACCAGAAACAAAATTGTAGACCTGCACCAGGCTGGGTAGACTGAATCTGCAATAGGTAAGCAGCTTGGTGTGAAGAAATCAACTGTGGGAGAAATTATAAGAAAATGGAAGACATACAAGACCACTAATAGTTTCCCTCGATCCGGGGCTCCACGCAAGATCTCACCCCGTGGAGTCAAAATGATTACAAGAACAGTGAGCAAAAATCCCAGAACCACACGGGGGGACCTAGTGAATGACCTGCAGAGAGCTGGGACCAAAGTAACAAAGGTTACCATCAGTAACACACTACGCCGCCAGGGACTCAAATCCTGCAGTGCCAGATGTGTCCCTCTGCTTAAGCCAGTACATGTCCAGGCCCGTCTGGAGTTTGCTAGAGAGCATTTGGATTGGGAGAATGTCATATGAATGAAATGATTGAATGAATGAATGAAACCAAAATAAAACTTTTTGGTAAAAAATCAACTCGTCGTGTTTGGAGGGGAAAGAATGCTAAGTTGCATCCAAAGAACACCATACCTACTGTGAAGCATGGGGGTGGAAACATCATGCTTTGGGGCTGTTTTTCTGCAAAGGGACCAGGACGACAGATCTGTGTAAAGGAAAGAATGAATGGGGCCATGTATCATGAGATTTTTAGTGAAAACCTCCTTCCATCAGTAAGGGCATTGAAGATGAAACGTGGCTGGGTCTTTCAGCATGACAATGATCCCAAACACACCGCCAGGGCAACGAAGGAGTGGCTTCGTACGAAGCATTTCAAGGTCCTGGAGGGGTCTAGCCAGTCTCCAGATCTCAACCCCATAGAAAATCTTTGGAGGGAGTTGAAAGTCCGTGTTGCCCAGCGACAGCCCCAAAACATCTGATCTGCATGGAGGAATGGGCCAAAATACCAGCAACAGTGTGTGAAAACCTTGTGAAGACTTACAGAAAACGTTTGACCTCTGTCATTGCTAACAAAGGGTATATAACAAAGTATTGAGATGAACTTTTGTTATTGACCAAATACTTATTTTCTCGAGGAATTTGCAAATAAATTCATTAAAAATCCTACAATGTGATTTTCTGGATTTTTTTTTCTCATTTTGTCTCTCATAGTTGAAGTGTACCTATGATGAAAATTACAGGCCTCTCTCATCTTATTAAGTGGGAGAACTTGCACAATTGGTGGCTGACTAAATACTTTTTTGCCCCACTGTAAGTGAGTGCTAACTGAGATAAGATCCATATCAATGCAAATCAAACCAGCTATTAGGCTAACTGAAATAAAACCATGCCAATCTCTAGGTATGGTGAAGGGTAGGTGATGATGTGGGGCTACTTTAATTCCAAAGGCCAAGGGAACTTTATCAGGATGCATAGTATCCTGGATCCATGAAATAACTGGCCTTTAAAAATATAAATCTGCCTGCCTCTATGGGAATTTAACATAGAGGTATGTATAATTATGTCCCCTGTATTTTAAGGAAGAACATTTATTTATTTACAATACATTATTCATTCACAAAAACATTGGTGTCCTTAAAAGGTTGGATTTTTCCTCATTTTTTTAATTAAGGCATTAAGATCAATTTCCAAAAGATGATTTTTTTTATTCCTCTTTTTAGTCAACTTTAGCATGGGTATGAATACTTATGAGCAGCACTGTATATATATAAGTTAACTTATAAAATGCCAGACGCAAACTTTGATGCTCGCAGCGGAGAACAAATTAGCGGTAAAGTTGTCAAGTTGAGGTAATGTACAGTGTAGGTTTCAGTTTGACCATGAATAAATGCTGCAGCTCCTCAAGACCAAGTAAAGGTCCTGCGTCCTTTTCTTAATTCTCTCCAATTTTGCCTGAAGAACCCAGCTCCAAGCCCATTGTGTGTTAAAGACATAAACATTTAAAAATGGGTCACAAGTATAAGTTTCTTTTCTTTTCCTTTTTTTCTTGTTTGTACTAAGAAATTCCTAATACACCTGGGCACTGTGTTTTTTTTGTTAACATTACTCAAACAGGAGCAAATAGAGTATGTGTTCTTGACTATATTCAGCCGTGGATTAATTGATGTGTTGTGAGTATTTGCGGCAGCAGGACAGGAGTGTATGTAGCATTGAGTCAAAATAAACTACAGTGTGTATGTTCATAGTAATGAAAGAACATTGTACCCACTGCAACAATATTGCTAATTTTTGTGTTTGAAATGACTTAAAGATGCAGTGGGTAGAGTGCAAAAAGAACAGCAGAATTTGAAGTAGAGTGCTCTTCCTGCAGCTCTCCCTCTGTCCTCTTTGTGCAGAACAGCCAATAGCAACGCTCTCTCTCTCTGAAATGACCTGTGATTGACCACAGTCTCCCGTGACAGCTAGATTATCTGAAGCCGGAATACAGAGCCAAGAGGAGGCGCAGGAGTCTAGTTTTCTCTCAGACCACTATGCAACAATATGTTGAAAGATTATTATGGAATTTTTGTTCAAGGATGCCCAAAATAAAGACCTCAGCCCATCTTCATCCAGTCTTATACCTTCCACAGGGCTGCAGGTCATCCTACCAGGCTACTTGCAGAGCCGCTTCATTCAGGCGGCTCTCAACTACATCGGCTGTAAATCTGAGGGCCAGTTTGTTTGCCAGAGCAGCGACTGCTGGTGCAAGTGCAGTGTGGACTTCCCTCAGTGTAACTGTCCTCTCTCTGACCTGGACACTCTGGAAAACAACCTGCTGCGCATCAGAGACACGTTGAGGCTGACCTACCAGAAGTTTGAGGAATCCGGTGAGTCAGGGACTTTAATTCACTATGACACACCAAAATGAGACCTGGAAATGTCAGCTTGAATTGTGCTGTCAAAAACTCACGGGTGGAACATTGGCTTTTAAAACTCTCAAAATGCTGGACTTCAGGACAGGTTATTTTTCACAAAGAAAATAAATTTAATCTTGTCTTGTTTTTGTTCTAAAGGTATTCTTGGCTGTCGAACACTGGCAGCTGCCAGATGCTGAATCAAGAGACCTGTCAGTCATTGTATCAGATCAAATGATGCTTCTGGTGCTCTTTAGGTGCTCAGAGGTGCAATGTCTGAAAATAAACAGATATTTTAAAAAGTCCATCTGTTCTCACCAAAATGCTGAACGCAGGTGGTGATTAACATGTATCCTCTCAAAGAAACAAGATATGAAAAGGACGATGTCCTCTGACATGCTCATGAGATTAGCATTCCCTCCAAAGAAATTCAAAATAACAAAACATGCTTTCATGGCATGTTGCAGTTGTTATTTCTCCTCTTGATCTGTTTGCTTTTCTGGGACAAACAATGAGGAGTAGACAGTTCTTTTTTCCGGGAATAATGTTACCCTGCGGCACATAGCCACAGGCAGAGTTTACTCATTCATGTGCTTTTTCTCCTACCAGAGGAGTTCCAAAGCTTTGTTGGGAAACTGCCAACCCATTACGCTGTAAACACATCTGTTGTGGAACACATGTGGAGGACGGATGCCAGCATGCTCCAGCGCTACAGGCAGCTGGAGACCAGTAGCAACCAGCTTTTCACCAAAGCTCGCCGCGCTGCTAACAAGCTCTTCAGCCTCAGCAAGAGATGCCGAAAAAAGCCCAAAATAGTCCTGCAGAGGACAAGGTAAGAGGCAAGACAAGAACAAGAGAGGGGAATATTTATACCGCAGCCTGTTAACCCAAGGTGCTCCCCAAAACTTATAATTATGAAAATGATTTATGCACCAGGTGCTGGGAGAAAGCAGCAGAGCGGGACGGTACTTATTAGAAGGCACTTGAGGAAAAGTTGTGGAGTGAGGCGAAATGTGCTGACAGGAGCAAAGCTGCTCCTCTGTTCCACTGTGGGGGGGGGGGGGAACAAACAGGATCATGTTTGGCCAAACAGACACATTTAACTGTCTGCAGGTTTAAACTGTATTACAATCAATCCAGCATCCGAAAATGTGTTTGAACGGAATCACATCCAGGAGTTTAAGCTGCTGTGGCCAGCAATACATGATGACTTTGCTTATATTCATTACTGTATTTTCTTTACTGTTACAGCTGCTGTTTCAGCAGCACTCCCACCTGGATACTTTATTTCAGCAGCCTACCAGAGACCACTGTGGTTATAACTTCTCTCAGATTTATGCCACTCTCATGAACACTCTATATTGATAGCTATTTCTGGCAGGGAAATTAACTAAATGACACAATACATCAGCTCTCTAGTCAAATGCCGGCACAGCCTCTCTTAGTTCACAATCCAATTACACATCTTTATCACACCCCTTCTGCTTGTAAAAAAAGGACTCAATAGTAGTTTAGGGTCACTGGGTAAGTCTGTTTCTTTGTATCCCTTTGGAACAGAATATTGTGTTTTTTATTTATTGTACTCCTATTTAAATAACATTGTTATGTGCTGTATCTGCTGTAAAATAAACAGTATAAACTTTAAAGAAAAGAAGACAGTTACAAGAGTATGTATGGGTATGTGCATCTGTTATGTGGGTGTCATCACCACCCATCAGCACCACAGAAGGGGAATTCAATAGATTCAACTATTCAGTTTGATCTGATTTTGCTTCTGGAACTCCAGCCGAGTCGGAGTTTGGCTAAAATAGTTTTTGCTGCACATCAAAACAACACATATTTTGAATGGCAGGATTAATCTTCTTGGGCAAAACATTTCCTTCATTGCATGCATAATCCAAAAAAAAACATGAGACTCAAAGTAACAAATATGCATTAGATATTCTTTAATAGGCAATACAGAAGTGTTGTATCTCTAAGCTTGAAGTGTTTAACACAACTGTCATTTCATTCTCAGGCCTCTGCACTTCTGGTTGAGCTACGCCCTCTCCGTTTTATACTGCAGTGAGAACAACCAGGTTGGTGTTTACAGTGACGAGAGCCGCAGCTGCTCCTGCCCCTACAACCATCCGCCTTGCCAGGGCCTCATTCCCTGCTCTGTGGGCGACGGTGCCCGCTGTGCCTCCTGTTCCTCAGAGAACAGGACACGATGCTCCGGCTGCAACCTCGGCTTCACCTTGATCCAGGGAGCCTGCCGGCCCGCCGTGCCCGACCCTACGGACCCCTACCTTGGCTTGGAGAGTGACCGAGACCTGCAGGATCTGGAGCTGCGCTACCTGCTCCAGCGGCGTGACCCGCGCATCGCTCTGAATGCTGTGTTTGTGAGCAATGATGTGCGTGTTAACACCTGGTTTGACCCATCCTGGAGGAAAAGAATGCTGCTTACCCTCAAGAGCAACCGGGTGAAGTCCAACCGCGTTCATATGCTCCTCGGACTCGCCCTCCAGTTTTGCCTCACCAGAAACAGCACTCTGGAGCCGGTGTTGTCTCTGTTTGTGAATCCCTTTGGGGGCAGCCATTCAGAGAGCTGGACCATGCCTATAGGTCAGCACGGATACCCTGACTGGGAGCGGACCAAACTGGATATCCCGTTGGACTGCTATAATTGGACTTTAACTGTAGGAAACAGATGGAAGAGCTTTTTTGAGACAGTTCATTTCTACCTGAGGAGTCGTATCAGGGACCCTGTGGGAGTGACAGGAGGAAACAAAAACTTGACAGTGTACTATGAGCCTCTGGAGGCAACAGAGCCGTCTAACAACATCGGCTACATGAAAGTGAACAGCATGCAGCTTTTCGGATACAGCGTACACTTTGACCCTGAGGCGATCCAGGACCTGATTCTGCAGATAGACTACCCGTACACTCAGGGATCACAGGACTCGGCTCTGCTGCAGCTGGTGGAGCTGCGCTACAGGGTTAACCGCCTCTCGCCTCCAGGGGCCCCGCACGTGGATCTGTTCGCCTGTCTGCTCCGCCACAGACTCAAACTGCCCAGTGCAGACGTGACCAGAATACTCACTGCCCTGCAAGCTTTCAGTGCCAGACAACCAAACTACGCAGAGTACGAGGCAAATAAACTGTGTAGTTAATGGCCACTATTTGATGTTTTGTACTATTTCCTCGTCACAGACAGGCCCGTATCCTTTGTCAGCTGGATCCATTTGTGTCAAGTGTTTGACATGTTCAAGGCTTTGTTGTACATACATTATGTGCAATTAAATTTGATGTTTTCATAATTCTAGTGTAGTTTTATGGATTAAAGCCCCTGAAAACTTTTTTTTTAGTAGTTTTTAAGTATTTCACTATAATATGAAACATGTGACTAAATAAGCATTAATCAAAGAATCAAAGTTAAAGTTTGGGAAACAAAACACCAATATCATTTATTAATAGTTAAACATTTAATAATCTGCTTCTTCAGGACAGTGTGGATGTGGTTTGATCAGATTTGATTGGCAGTGGCCTGACAACATAAGCAACCAACCTGACAAATCTTGTCATGTTTTGATTCTGAATGGCGCATTAAAATCCGTGACATCACCTTTTCCAAACTTGGCAACTTCGAAGTAGTGAGAAAAACAAACAACAATCCAGAAATCTCTCACGTGAACTGTTGTTGTTATTGAGTTCATGCACGAGCCCTTTGATCATAGTAAGAAGCTGAATGAGAAAATAACTTATTATTATCACGTTACATTTTTATCACTTTTACACAAAAAGCTAGCACGCATCACGATATCCTCACATCGCCTTATCTCTCTGGAGAGTTGTAGTGTTGTGTGCTGTGTTGTTTTTGCCCATCTGGAGCCTCAGAACACAAGGTCTCCATTCTCCATTGGGGGAATAGCCTCAGCACAGATTACTAAGTGTATAGTGAAAGAAGGGAGGGTCGGAGCAGCCTGCCTCTGTTCCTCCTCTGCTCCTGTCCGCCATTCACAGTTACTGTGATAGATGAGCTGGGGTACCGCAGAGACATGCCCAGCATCAAACAATAGTAAGCTAGGTATCAATGACAAGGATAGTACTCTTGCCCAGCGCCGGAGCGAGTTGGACCCTCAAAAGAGTGACTCTGACCAAAAGGGAAATCAGTTTGAATCCCCCAAGCTGTCGACAGCGGAGCCGTAGGCTAGCAGCATGGTGCGGCTTTGATTAGACGAGCATCTGAAGAACTTGTAGCACAGAAGTAGCTTCATCAGAATTCACCGGACATGTTTCTCCTGAGATTAAAGCCAGACACAGTTTGCTCTGATACTACCGTTCCGAATGAATGTGAAGAGGTTCTTGATGAAGTTTTAATTGTAAAATGAGGTGCTAAGCACACTCCTACCACCACCCTTACTGCCATTCAGATTACTATATGATGCATCATGCTGCAGTGTTACAGTTTAATCAGTTTATGTGGCGTAGATTGACAAAATGCCTCATTTCATTACAAGCATCTCCCATAGACTGCCTTTGAGCTCAAACATTGATTTTACAATGTTATTGGCCACTTTGAAGACACAGCTGCGCTATCTCCACACTATTACACAAGTCTTTTACTGAGCTGTCAGACTTCACAAGAGTATACTGCTTATTAGAAACACCCTTTAAAATTCATTCTTACAGCCGTTTTGCTTTTTTCTGAGGCTCTCAATTTAAAAGTTATTTTACTTTATAGCAGTTTATGCACTGGAAGTAGTAATATTTAACATGCCAAAATCTACCAGCATGTACTTTGTGTTTTGATTGACTTCAGGGGAAAGATATTGAATTTGGATCACGTCCCAGTAAAGAGTTAATTCTTGTGGTAAAACTGTGAGCATCTGGTGTGATTTTCAAATCTTTTTAACCAGCAAATATTCTGCATCTGGGTGTGAAAATATGGTGCAGTGTTATTGGAAGCAGTCCAGTGTACCTCTGGGGTGAGACATAGGAAGAAAAAAAAAAGAACGAGTTTGTTGTTATGAGCAGCTCCAGTTTTGGTTTTACATTCACATTCACATTCACTTTCTGTATCAGCTTAAAAAAAAATTTTTTGATAACGGAGGCATCATCCTTGACTGAATTTCTGTCAGAGATTAATGGACTGAACACTTTAAGAGAGAATGTCTTTTTATTTTTTTATCGATTTGGATACAAATTTAAGCTACATTTATGGCAAGCCATTTTAACATTTAATAGCTAGACTGGATATTTATTGCAGATATCCGTAATTCAGCTCTTCCTAGTCAAAAAGAACAATTCAGATATCCACAATGACATTCTTCCTATCTACAATTGTCATTTCAGATATCCACAACATCATTCTTACTAGTACAAATGACGTCACGTTTCCCATTCATGTGTATGGGGCTTTCAATTTCAGATATCCACATCATTCTTCCTATCCAGAATGAACATTCCAGATATCTGCAATAGAATTATTACTAGGAAGAACTCCCATTTTAGATTTCTACAATACAATTCTTACTTGTCAAAACTCTAATGTCAGATATCCAAAATGAAACAAACATTCCAGATACAAAAATGTACACAAATGTTCACCGCGTGCAATTTTGAAAATCCTCAGTGACCAGCCAACACACATTTAACAAGAGTTGATTTTTAAATAACCGACACAATGTAACAACTAGAAAATAACTGAGACAATAATGAGAAAATCTTTAGGTCAAATTACCAAAAGATTTCATTGGACTGGGCTTGCTCTGTTTATTTCCTCACTAATAGCTGTGTAATGGCCTGCTTCTGGTGTTTACCAGGAGCATACTGTTTGTGCTCATGCAGGAGCTGACTTGACGTCTTTACATTCCTAGGAAACAGGATGCTCCACTGCACAGGCCAGGATCTTAACACATCCAGTCTGTTAGTTCTGCAGATTTAGTTCATCCCATTGATGTTTTGACTTGGTTTTGCTTACAGTTGCTTAGCTTACCCTGGGGTATGTTTCCCTATTTGATACTTTAGAATAGTTTTGATGTGCTTGACCTAAACGCTATTGAGGAACTTATATGTATCCAGATACAGTGATGCGGCTGCATTCAAACTCCACTTGACCTGCAGGGATTTATGCATCAAAATTTTTCACAAGATTCCTTATCTGGATATTTCTATTTTCATTCAAGTAGAACATTTGCATTTTTGCTCCTCTGTTAATGGATTCTGGGTCAAATTCTTTACAGTTCAAGCAACACAAACCTAACACACAAGGTGATAAAGAGTATGCTTGGTTAAAGAAAAATGTATGCATCCTTGAGAGGTTTTATCTGAGGGCAGGACATTAGGATAAATGTGTGCAAGCAGCTATGCACACACATTTACTTACACACACACACGGGGCAGAGGCTGAGTGATAAGCATGAGCTTTGGGTTGGCAGGCTTGTGGGCCTCGGAGGAAACATGAGTTAGACTAATGTGTGTGTCTGTTTAACAAGCATGCTGGTGATGGGAGGCAGGGGCTCAGTGAAGGGGAAGAGTTTATGGAGAGGACGACCCCATGGGAGGCATCAGGAATAATAGCTGACGATACGTCAGAACAGCCCAGACAGCTTGCTTTAAAAGCCACGAGGGAGACCTTCCTTGGAAACTAACTGTAGAGCATTGCTTCTTTCTAGACCTTTTTATGATAAACTGAGCACACAAAGGAGCAGGAAAAAGGTTATTGATCCCTACGAGTCCCATTTGTATTGTTGGCTTTACATTTGCAAATACTCTGGCTGCTTGGAGACTGTTTGTTTGCTTTGTGTCCTAATTGGACGTCCACATGTGCCATCAGTACTTAATAGTACACTTTTTGTCTCCAGGAGATGTGGATGGGCAATGGGGACATTCATATAGCTTTTCTCTCCTTCACTCTAAATGCTGTCTACTGAGAGCTATTAAAACCCCATTCAATTAGCATAAGGACATGTTCATTTAGAAAATTAAGAGTGTGGCTATATTCTGCCAGCAGTAATAGGGGGTCTAATGTAGACTGGAATAATGATAAGACATCAAATAATGTTAGGGAGATCCAGCAGTGTAATACCACACTTGCAAATCAAATGAGATCTGACACACCGCTGTTTGAATATGTTGTCACTGCTCATGAAGCTATCCAAACTGAACCATATGATCGCCCAAGATCAGATTGATGGAGAGTTTGACTGATGGCTTTTCAATGCAATACTGACATTTTTGCACTTCACTTCCATTGTCATTAATGCATCTATAAAATGAAGGTTTTTTAATGTCAAAAGCAGTCTTAATGTTAAGTGTTTCTCCTAGGATTTTACTGACAGGGTGGAAAATCCTCTCAATCAGCACGGACTATAGACACTATCAATGGCACAAAATAACCGAGACTGATGGAATGATGAAATCCATCAGCAAGGCAGGTGAAAAATTCTGATATACATTACATTTCAGGTTTCAGAGAATTTTCGAAAGCGGCCTGAGAAGAAACTATAAAGTACAAAAACGGCAATGACTGCTATAAAATATATGAAAATGGAAAGTATTCACCTTATACATCTGCAAACCAATATATTGGTTTGTTGTGCTACTCCAGAAGATTGTCCATTGTGCGATAAAACAAAATTAAGTTACTGATTAGATGTTTCAGAATTATTTAGATCTGGCTATTTGCTCAATAGCAATCAGCCATAATCAACATCATCATCTTATTTCATTTTGAGAGCTGTGTGCTGCACAATACAATGTTGGGGATCGCTTCCTCACAAAGATTAACAACAACAGAGGCTTTTGGATTTACATAAAGTCTTTCTATAATGAGCAGTGCCGGTGCACCCCTCCTCTCCACACACACACACACACACACACACACACACACACACACACACACACACACACACACACACACACACACACACACACACACACACACACACACACACACATATACACCGTACAAAAGCAATGTATCCAGAAGGTTTCAATTCTTCACCCCACTCTCTCATTATTGCCGCAGCACTAATGACGCAGTGAGGATCAAGGTGCTGTATGGAGATGAAAGAGGAGATGTGAAGGCTTTACAATGCTTCCCAGATCACTGATAAAGCACAGCGTAAACAAAACTTTGCCTGGGGTTTTCACCAAGAGGGAGATGGGATTTAATCTCCAGATTCAGCATCATCCTCTTTAAACTTGCAGCATTAGAGAGGCAGACTGCAGAAACCCTGATGAGGCTCCAAACTGCAATATTAGAACAAATTCACTTGGTTTGGATGTCCAGGGCTCGTACACAAGCACGGTACGGTCTCATTACCCCACTGTCTGTGGAAACCCTAAAGTGTCCTCTAAGTGGCTCTAGAGCAGAACATACTGTATAATAGTCCATTAATCAGTGGTTCGGGAATACTTGTCAGCTTGGAACTTGAGGATCCTTGAAGTGCAATCATACTTAATGATAATCGTCAAGGCCACTTTCACTTGCATTCAAGGTCCCTATGGCAGTGTGCAACTGTAACTGTGATAGCATTTCCCTTCGTTTTTCTCTTTGAATGACATACAGTAAAGTGAAGATGTGCAATGTGCAGTAAGCTGTTGGAGAATATTTCATCATCTCATTAAAAGAAGCCACTATCTTCGCTGCCATCTCCAGCAGTTTCCCCTTCAAATGTTTACCCCCCAACACTTCCCAAAAACATTATGCGAGCTACTTTAATTATAAACAGACACAGTTTTTCTTTCTTTAGGGAATAACATAATTGCATCAAAGTCCAACTAATGTAGCCTTTTTTATTAAATGTCCTAATGCCAGTGCAGTGGATGCTATTACTGTTAATGGTTTTACGAAGCTACACCAGCCATAGCCATGTTTGTCCCAAATGGTGATTTCAAGTGACGACCTCATACATTGAATGTTATTAATATTTCAAATAATAAACAAACAATTAGTTCTGTTCATTTATTCAGCAGTGTTGGGTGACACCTCTGAGCCTGGCAGCACTTTCAGCGCTCCCCGATCACATTAATCAAACTGGGGCTGACTTGCACAAAAAAAAGGCATCTGTAGACCATTTTGCGATTAAGAGAGAATAAGTTCTCTTATAAAAGCACGCAGATCAGCACTTTCGGCCTGTGGGGAATGTTGGAAAGCAGGAGCTGCCATAACTGGACAAACAGCAATCTCACAGCCAGGAATCGTGCAGACAATTATTGAGGGGAAAATGGCATATCTAAGGACAGCTCCGAAAACCTCAGCTGGATGTAATTATGTCTCAAAATCACAAACCATTCATCTCTCTGAACGGCATTCTCCAGCAGAATAAATAAAATGAAGATGTAGACTTGTTGATCACTTAGATTAGATTTATACGTCTGCCAGTATAGTAATGACTGTTGTATAGTTATCCCAGTCCGAGGCTCAGTGTGCTTGGAGCAGAGGGGAGCGGGGTAAAGTCATGTTTCTGATGACTAAGCCAGTGACAAACCTCACCTCAAGGAAAAATAAACTACCTACCTAAATGCCTTTTGAAAGTTGTTGTGTCTTCCCTCGGTAAGCTGTCTGTTCAATTAAGAAGGAATTTAGGAAAGCAAAGCCAGGTGGCAGCGTGGCAGCAGTAGCCGAGGATTCAGCTTAACTGGGTCATAGTAAATCCAGTCAGATGGTCACATCACGTCTTTGCTTGTGGACCGAGGAAGGCCACTGAGCTTTAGTTTAGCAGCACACACTGACTCACTCTCTCTCTCTCTCTCTCTCTCACACACACACACACATGCACACAAAGTGACAAACCAGGTTGAGATCACCTAAGAAAGGGCAGAGAGATGAGAGCACAGGCTTTTATTCTCTTTTAATATCCTGCCTTTGCGTCCAGTCAAGAGATACAAAGGCAAGACTAGTCTACAGCCATCTATAGCCATGACAGTGCCTTTGTTGTGCTGTGCTTATTCCTTTGAGCTAAATGCGTGACGTGAATTTTAGACATGGCATGATTGCATATAAAATCAATGGAAAAACATGAGTAGGTGCAGTCGAGGCAAAGGCATGAAGTTGAGGAACTTAAGTAAAACATTAGCACTTATCCCAAGGCTTTGTGAATCTAAACAAGATGAGAGAAATGGAAGAGACTGAAGGAAAATAACAGGACGAACTGGAGTTTATGGTGAGATCAAGTTGACCACAAATGCACACAGGTACAATACCACTGACACAAGGTCGGCGCATACGTTGTGAGATAGCATACAGTTCCGTTTCTGCAAACCACAGATACGTTAATATGAAATGTATTAAAGGCACCCTTAAGCGTCTGTATGAGACGCACTGGGCTTTCAACTAACTCAAATGTAAAACCATCCACGTAAGGGTTAGGTTAGGGTTGGGTTAGGGTGTATAACGAGCGTCAGGGAGGACATTGTGGGGGATGGGCGGGTCATAAAATTCTGGACTTTCACCCAGTAAACTGCGGTTTGTTTTTCCATTTGTGTCCGGTGTGAACGTGAAACTTAAGTTATGTAACAAGCACATTAAAAAAAGTAGTTTTTGTTTGAATTCACAACATTAACCATGTGTTTAAAACTGCAATCGTGAAGTGTCACTACCCAGTGCATCAATTATAAATTACAATTTAGCCTGAAGGGATCATGAACGTCTGTTTCAAATATCATGGCACATTTAAACCACAAATGTTAACCTCATGGTGGCACTAGAGGAAACCAAAGAGGGATGTAATGTCTGAAACCATTAATGTCTGAAGTTTCTGGCAATCCGTGTAGAAAATGTGTTGATATTTCACATGATAGGTGAAAAACCAGGGGATAACCACAGTCTGTAGGAGTTATCCTCTGGGGACTATGATTTTCTCTCCAATTTCATGTCGATCAATTAGATAAATGCTGAGATATTTCAGTCTGGATCGGTCACAGACTGTTACTTCCATCCCTAGAACCACGCCACTAGCACGAATAATAAAGAATACAACGGACTTGATGTGCCTTGATTTGAACTCTTACAACAGACAGACCAAAAGGACTCAGAGGAATTAAACTTCCGTCCCCTCTAATTATTTCAGCTTTTAAAATGTACAAGAAATTGTAGCTCCTCACATTGCTTTCTGTCACCCTGATGAGTGACTCTTCAAACACCCCCATGCCCTTGTTATGCTGCATTGTAAGCATGCCATTCGAAGCCTTCACTCGTAATTTCCACACACATTCATCAGGCACAATAACAAGGCTAATTTTAGGGTAAGTAATTGTCACCTGGCCCTGTCCCTCACAGTGGATGTATCGTGTCTTTATTGACTCCTCACTCTGCTTCTAAACACTGCAGACAAAAGGGAAATTCTTTGAAAGTGAAATCTGTCTTTCCTCCCTGCAGGTAAATGTGTACACCATGAGCTGTGAGCATGCACAACTTTCAGATGATGATGATGATGAAAGAGCGCTTCAAGTCTGCTTGAAGATGAAAGAGATGTCTGTGCTCCTCTCTGGATTCATTACTCTCAATTCAAGTGTCTTTTACACACTGTTCTCCTCCACTATACCTTCCTTGCACCTTTCTGTCCTCACCCCCGCACCCGAGTCGCTATTCAAACCCCCCATTCAGCTGTCAGATCCCACTCGCCATGGCTCAATGAAGTCGTCTTCACCCAGAGACGTCCACTAATAGGATCACAATGATGCTCAAAGGACTTTGATGGAGAAATTGAGACAAATCGGTTGAATTTCACAGAGGTTGTTGCACCGCCTCAAGCAAATCTCAGTGTCAACATTCAAGGATTTAACAGACAAATGAATGTTTTGCAAAACACATTTTCACACTAATAAACTGAAGGTCACATCTGCTTACATTTTGGTTTATGTCACACCTGTAGGCAACAGGGTTTTCCTGCTCAACATCAATGATTTTCTAAAGATGGTCATGATGGGTAAATTGGGCAAGGTTAGATCGGTCAGACTGCATGTCGTGCAATTTTTCGTTGTGCTTTGTTTGTTGCCTTGCTGTTGTTTTTTGCTGAATTCAATCGTTATATTTTCTGACTGACTGTTCATCAGATGTGTGTTGGCTTATCTCTGTAGATTTCTTTCACACAGGCTTTTATGAGATGCGGCTATACTGTATAAATAAATCTGACTTCCAACAAACACCAAAACGAGCTGAGTGGTTTGCTACTCTTATACTTTGTGATTGTGTTGAATATACAATATTTAACACAGCACTTCACAGGTGTTCTGTTGCAGAAAAAAGATCTTTATCAAGAAGTACGTTTTCATCATGCAAGTGTTGAAGGATGGTGAAGAGAGAGATAGAGTGAAAGTAATGAAGTATTTACTTCATTCTCTGTCTGTAGCGCGTGTTGTGCCATTGTGGCGATATGACAGATAGCGAAAACAAATTACAGGGAACAAGGCTCGGGAATGAGAGCCTACCTGATGGTGTAACCTAACGTTGTTATACCGTTAGTCATCCTGATTGACTGTCTGACAGAGTGTATAACCCTTCTCTTCTCTATCTGTCACTGACCATCCTCCTCATGTAGCCCACTCAGCTCCTGGCAGGAGAAGAAAAGAGAAGAGAAAAACCAAGGAGAAGCGAAGGCAGCGCCAGCTCTCAAAATACCAACATCTGCAACGGCTATTTCACGGATCGTAAAGCATCAAAGACATGTAGGGGGACAACGACAGGTCTGACCAGAGACACTGTCCTCATAAATCCTCCAGAAGATGATGGAGGGATTTAGGAATGATATCCTAAATTCTGCGGCTATACATCCCACTTGAAGTTTTGGGTGAGACAAATGAAAGTCAAGGAAATAATGTGTTTTGAGCAGTGATGGACTGTGTGACAGTCGAGAATGAATCCCACAGAACAACGCACACATTTGTAGTACTGTATGGAAAGTTATATGACATATACTGTCAAATGTAACTCTACTAATTGGTAAGATGTTTATTCCTTTTCCATAACGCTCCCTTATTCACATTTATTATATAATTTATTTGGACACATTTGCACCTGTACAACCAGTCTCACAGTTTCAGTGACTACAGGGTTGTAGCCTGATAATCAGACTGAATTACTGTAAAATTTTGATTTACATACTTTCCCTCTTGTTATTTATTAAACTGTTTGCATAGAATAATATTATATTCTCTCTCTCTGTTAAATTAAACTGTTGTGGATGTGTGTGGATATTGTTAAGAAACCAAAACACAGCTTGAACTTATGATAACATAAGAGCCATTGCGTGTCCTTGAGCACGGTGTGTTCTTGAGGGCATATATGCCCTCTCAGACTAGATAAGGGAGATGTCGTTGACTCTTACAAGATAACAATTGATGACATCAATTCTGTTATGATTGAATTTCACACATAAATAAGCTATTGTTTGAGGCTTACGTTAGGTCATTGTCTGTACTGTTCTGTAGTACGGAGACGGCCTCCTTGTTGGGTTCTCAAGTAAAATGAACTTTAATATATCTTCAGTGGTCTCTGTCTATTCTTGATAATGTAAGTATTCTAACAAATAATGTTAGAGAAATTATGACTTACATAATTTCTCTCTTGTTATTATTAAACTGTTGGCATAGAATAATATTATACTGAATACTCTAAACAAGATAACATGGAGCCATTTTGTGTCCTTGTCTAAGCACGGTGTGTTCCTGAGGGCATACATGCCCTCCCAGACCAGATAGGGGAGACGTCATCGACTCTGACAAGATAACAATTGACGACATCTGCTCTGTATCATGATTTATTACATTTCACTTGGTAAATTTAAAAAGCAGCTGTAGAGAGCTTTTCGTTAGGTCATTGTCTGTACTATTCTGTAGTGCGGAGACTGCCTCCTTGTTGGGTTCTCAAGTAAAATGAACTTTGATATATCTTCAGTGGCCCTGTCTATTATTTGATAATGGAAAATATTCTAACAATTACCTTTTCATTTCACCTCTGAAATGGAATTGTGGGTAGCAATCCAGGCTGACAAAATAGCTCAAGTGGAGAAATGTTTCTTTTTGGAGCGACGAAAATACGGTGGCCGACAGGGCCAAACGCCCTGCAACTTAAGAAAACACACACAAATAGACAAAACACAAGCAAATTAAGAAAACAACTTCATTAATTTGACAACACATGTGCAGCATTCAGCAAACGCGCTGCAAATACACACAACACAACCAATACACAAACGCACTGCAAATAAAAAACGATGCAAAAAGAAAAGCACGCAAACCCCGAAAAAAGAAGTGATGCAAAAAGAAAAGCACGCAAACCCCGTAAAAAGTAGTGATGCAAAAAGAAAAACAACTTCATTAATTTGACAACACATGCGCAGCATTCAGCAAACGCGCTGACAAAACTGCTTTGCTAACTCCAACGTGTTTTAAGTAAGACATCTGCTGAAAAAGTTATTGTATTCATTAGCATGATTGCCGTACTGTTTAGTACAAAAACATAGGGACCAGACGTGAGCTTTTATTTTGAAAAGCCAAAGCTCGGGGACGGCACCAGCCGGGATGGCATGAGACGGGAGCATAGACTGTATATTATTAATATATTATGTTATTAATAATAATAATAATATTAATTTAATATACAGTCTATGGAGTTCTCCCGGCTGCAGCCATACCCGACTCTAATAAAAAGGCAGAGCGCTCTCTCCCCGTGGGGTCGAAAATCAAGCTGTTCCACTTAGCTGCTCCCTCTAGAGGTCTGGAGAACTTCCGTTGTGTAATCTGGATGCAGCGTTTTTTTTTCATTTATTTTCTGGGTTTGTGTGCTTTTCTTTTTGCATCGTTTCATATTTGCAGCGCGTTTATCTATTTGGTTGTGTTGTGTGTATTTGCAGTGCTGACTTTGGTGACCCCCTGACTTTTCTTTTAGCACCACAAGCAAGTCCCCAGGAACAGTGCTGGGCTTTGAGGAGACTCTGACAGTACATTTAGGGACCATAAAATACCCTTCATTTCTATATAGGAAATTCCTTGAAAAATCACCACATACTCCCACTGTGACCTTTTCTACCTTTCCAGGTAGATCTTCATGAAAGTGTGCATACTTCACAGATATGAACTGGGAGAACTACTTCTGGCTACAGGAAACTAAATGTTCGCTCATGCGTACTATTTTAATTAAAGGTAAAGACTAACTGGCTATTATGATTAACCTGCGTATCATCTTCACACACCACATCTTGACTTATCTATCTTATCTACCTATCACGGTCATAAGAGGTATTTCCAAAATGACCCTTGTCTCTTAAGACATGTTATCCTCTCTTACACCCATAAAAGGCATTCACTAGTGATTCTTAATTAAACATGATCAGCAGAGGCTAAGTCTTCATTTCTGTCTTGATAAGCCATAAGAGGTCTCTTGGGTAAAGTGAGAGCTAACATGCAGTGTGGGGGGATTACGATTAGCTTCAAGCTCTGCCTCGTTCCTGCTGCCCTTGTACGACCTCAGCAGTCTGTCCTTAGCAGTCTGAGACGCCCCAGTGAGTTGAAGAAACATGAATTTACATTACCGATGTGGCCGTTAAAGTTCTCCAGAGTTTTCATCTCACTCCAGCCTCAGAAACTGACATTTTAAGCTGCGTGGCAATTAATTGGCTCACATTTGGGTTGGGCCTCCAAGAGAACCGTTACCATATGCTAATTTGGCAACTAAAGGCTTGGTGAATTACTTAAGGGGATGAACTATATGTACGTTTTATTACTGCTATGGCAGATGCTTAATGACCCTCAACAATGATAAAATATTTTATAATGATCAAACTCTAAAAACTCCAGGCAGGGGAGCTGCAAGAGACAAATAATTTAGCAGCCCTCTGTCTGTATAGAGCTCAGAAACATTTTAATTGCATCATGAAGACAAAATCACGTAGTCTACAAGGGCCCCAATGCCAAATGTTTTACTGAAGACTGAAATTCCTATCAGCGGTCCTGACTGACAGCCTGAGCCTGCTATTGAAAGCCGTTTCCATGTTTCTTAAAATAGTCAATGGTTTTTTACATTGCTTCTTCTGGATTGCATTCCTTTAATGTGAACAATGCATAGATAAAAGCTATTTTAGTCATGTTGGATTTCTTAACAAACTATCTTTCATGAAAACATCTATAACCCTCTTGTTATCTTTAGTGCTGCACTTTGGGCATGAATTCTTTCATTATTGCAACGTAAATATGATAAGATTAGTGATATTATGTCTGGCCTGCTGAAAAAGACGTATTTGTTAGAGCTAACGGTCCCACAAGAACGCAGTGCTCCAAGTAGCTCCCTCTTACTGAAAAGACTATCAAGATATCTTTGGAATGTAGACAAATCACTTCAATGGCTTTCATCTCCATTTATGAAATTACCCTTTTAGCTTAAGTGCTCTGATGAATTTGCTCAAAACCGAACACACTGACAATGTATTTTTCCCTTTTCCTCCTTCCCCAATGTAACTGTAATTCTCTCATAATATGTCCAGAGAATTATTTGGATTTGTGCCTTGAATGGTAGTTTTAAAAAGTTAATATTGCAGACATGAACATATTATAAACTTGGAGGTCACACGCTGCAGAGAATAGAATAGAATTGAAAAAAACGCTATGGGCAGATTTGCCCTTTGTCTTACCAATTGACATTATCCTTACAGTTACAGTTACATCCTCAAAAATGTCACTTATATTTTGTATTTTCATATGTTTCTGTTAGCCTGAATTACCTATTAGCCAAGCTGGCAGCGTGGGGGTGGCAATATGTCACACAGTCAGTGTAGCATTTGGTTCAGACGGAAATATTTCAACTATTGGATGAATTGCCATTACATTTTGCACAGATATTTATGGTCCCCCGACAATAAAGCCTACTGACTTTGGTAGGCTAGTATAATTCTTTGGTTATATGATTTTTTCCTGTTTTACCATCATCAGATAAACATTTGAATTTGTCCATTCATGACTAAATACCTGCTAAACTAATGCCATTCCCATCAGCCTCAGCTGTACTTTGTGTTTAGTGCTAATTAGCAAATATTAGCATGCTAACATGCTAAACTAAGATGGTGAACATTGTAAAAAAATGACACCTGCTAAACATCAGCACGTGAGTATTGTCATTGTGAGTATGTTAGCATGCTGATGTTAGCATTTAGCACAAAGCAACACTGTAACACAGCTTCATAGAGCGGCTAGCATGTCTGTAGACTCTTAACCTTGCTATGTAACCTTTTGCTCCAAACTGTGTGCATTAAACACCAGGCTCCAATATAAAAAAGTTAAAAAAGACTAGCAAAAAAAAAGTAACATTGACCTTTTTTACAGTAGAAACTGAATGTACAGTTTTACCTCAGAGGTTTTGAAGATATATCCTGCTTTCAATGCCTCAGAGTCACAATCGTCGGTAATTGGTGTGCCAAGATAATGTGATTCCAAATGATTTATAACAATCAAACAGTGGAGCGGCCGGGGAGATTGAGCCATTTCACAGACCAGGGGATAGACATCACTATTGCCTTAACTGCAGCCCCTATTTCCACTTCTCATTGCAAGAGAGAATACTGATTTAAGCTATCATCTTCAGACAGGTGCTCTCATAGCCATCATCCATCCCTATTAGGTTTCAATCACACCCACTGATCCCGGAAGACAAAATAGGTCTAGAAGAAGGCTACCTTATAGTAAAGATGTATTAAACTTGCCTCACTTAAATGTATTCATACAAGAAAATCGCTCATGGTGGTGTGCTATAGTATCCACCTTGGCTTTTTTGTTCAAGTATATTCAGAGAGAAGAGACACAGCTGAGACACAGTTGAAATGATTGGCTTTATTTAAAACACTTGCATACATAATTTAAAATATGCTTACACATGCATATCTGCACCCAGTGGATAACATGAAAGCGTTATAAACATTTTTTCTATTGTCTGCTATGGAAACATGCAAGATAATGTGGTCCTTTGGGAGGAGATGCAAGACAAATGCATCCATGGGTTTTCTGCAGGACAAGGAACTTGATCAGGAAAACAAATACAACATTCTCTCGCCTGTTTCTATTCATCTCTCATATCTGCACGACATGATTAGTGTTTTGTATTAAAATCATCTACTTCCATTCACAGTGTTTAAGACATATCCAGTAACTTGCATTCATCATATGCACTCACACAATCATATTTGACATGACACAAAGCGTGCTAAGTGCATCCAAGGACTTGATTTCAATGGTTCACTTGTGCTCGGTGCCCAATGTCTCTTTACTATGTGTAGTTCAAAGCAAAGCAAAGCAAACTGACTTTTAAGTCCTCACATATCAATGACAAACATTGGTTTCAACAGAAAACTTTAGCTTTATTTCTTTTCTTCAGCAGTCCGTTTTCATTCATTCCTGAACCTTGAAAGACTGAATGCAGCCGACAGACTGTCGTTGTGTAAATGGGAAGTGAGGAGAGATGCCTTAATAAGAGCTGCTGCAGGATTGTCAGGATGTAACACTGATTTCAGGCAACACAGCATGGATGTGACTCTGCTGCCATCCACTGGACAAATACTGAAGGACCCATTTCTATCAAACTGCAAAAAATGACGTTTTGGACTGATACTCCTACTCACAACTTGGGAATAAAAGTGATTTTTCAAATTTATTACGTACACTGTAAAAGTATTACTAAATTGAAGAGAGCTGTAGCAGTTTTTTTAAGTCAGTTAAGACCAGATCCTGGTTCAGGGGTTGCCAACCTTTTTGGCTTCTGTCCCCTTAAAACGAAGCACTGTTTACATGTCACCAATTTAATGTTTTATGTGCTTAAGTCATTCAACTAAAGTGATTTACAAAATGCCATTATGTTAGCTAAGCTAATATTATAAGTTAATAATATTAATAGTGTATAATTCAGAATATGATTGTTTAAGGCTATTATTTGCATTTGAATTAAACATTTGAAAGGATGTTACATTACTTTTTTTCTTTTCCTATTTGCATCTATCAGGGGTTCAAACAGCAATTATACTACTAAACTTCTAAACTAAACTAAAGTCTCTATTGGTTTCCTTTTTGTTTCCATTCCAGCCAATTTCCCATTAAGCCATTCCTATTTATATATTTTTTGTATACGTTGTTATTGTTATGATAATATCTCCTGGAGGTAGGAGGAATTAAGGATGTTACAGACAATACAAATAACTTTTTAAAATAACATATTTTTACAGTTTTAAAAAGGAAATGAACACAGATGTAGTATAAATCCTGGTCTCTGATTGGCTCTTCCTGCTAGGATCATTCATGTGATGTAGTCATGTAAGTTACTTGATAAATGTGTCTTATTCTTCGGTTTTGGACTATTTTATACAGTCACATTCATTTCTTACCTTAGTTGGCCTTTTAGATTAAAAAATGGATAAATACGGCCTTTGATAGATGAAAATCTCACAAATAAAAAAACGTAACTCCTTTAGGTCAGACCTTTAGGTCACACGTTGGTTCTGGTTTTTCAGCGGACTCCAGGATAAACACAAGAGAGAGCAGCCAGACCACAGACTGGTTGGTGATTTTCGTAACTTGAGCCTTTGTCATCACTGCTACGAGAGTATTTCATGGTGTGGGAAATAGCACGTGTGGCATGCAATGCTCCCCTCTCAAAAAAGACCTTAAACATTGGAATGATACTCCCAAAAAAAGTGAGGGGAGTTGAATTAAAAAATGGTCTCGTGTTTGTCAGCCCAGTCAGTCTTTGATACATCAGAGCAAAAGAAATCAAAAGGTTCCAGTTTTTTGTTTGCTTTTTATGTTTTGATGTGTCACCTGCTGAGGACGGAGGTGTGTTGGACCAGGATGTTCTTTGGGGAGATTAGGAAAACCTGCCTTATCTCATTCTGTAGTGAAAGGTCATTCATCTGAAAGGACAGTCATCTTTGCTGCATCTTCACTTTGTCATTAATGTTGATCTGTCAGGTGCATCTTTGACTTTTGGTTTATTTCCAGTATATTTGCTCACAGAGCCTGTTCATAAGAAATGTATTTTTGTAGATGAAAATAAACCCACGGTGGTTTCAGTAGGCATGTAGCCAAGAATGCTCTTGCCTCAGAGGGGAAACCAGAGTTCAGATGATAAAAGCCGGATGTGATTTCCTAATTTCTGATGAAAAAAAAATATTAGCACTTATGTGACAAATGTTGTGTCTCATCAAATGATGCATGGGGAAGCAAAAATTCCCACACATGACTCTGTGGCTTGCAGTCGGACACCAGGGGATCCACTGAGCCTGGAATGTGGCAACATGGGAAGTTTGTTGATCATCACTGTCACATTCACTCTCAGTTAAATGATAAAAACAACCAAACAATAGCAGTTCTGTCACTCTCTGATAGCTTAAATACATATAAACCAACATAAACATAAACATATAAACATAAAACATAAAATCATGTATGAAAAAGAATAAATCTGTGTTTTCATATTCTATCATTGGTATTCTGAGAAATCCAAGGTCAAATTCAGAACCACATGAACACTTTAATGCTCTCTTTTTCTGGGAAACTGACATCAAACTGAGCCTCTACAAAATGTGTCTCCATTAAAGTGAAATAATGACATAATTACATGTTTTACATATAACATACATATGAAAAAAAAATAGCAAGTAATACAATATGCAGTTCTTTAAAGAACCGGATCAGAGTCGTCAGTGTTTTTAGTAAAACAGCTCCAACTGTTTTTTTAGGTGATGGATCCTCTTCTTGTGGTTTTCTGCGAGTCACCAGCTTGAATTCATACACAAGTAAAGTATTTGCTATCCACTTCAGCCTTGGCACATACGTCAGTAAAACAGAGGGAACTGTTCAACGTTCACAACTAAAATTACCAGCAGTATCACCCTGGATTTACCCGATTAATTACTGTGTTTTCATTGTCTACAAGTGTCAGAAAAATCTAACTAATATACATGAAATCATACTGACAACAGTATATAAGAAACCGTTATGTTATGGCAATAATTACTGTGATACATTTACAATGAATAGATATCTCTACTGACTGGTTGAGCAGGTTTTTTTAAAGTCATTACAAAGTCATCAGTCTTTTGGGGGGTTTATTTATTAAGATGATTCTGTTCCTTTTACGCCTAATCAAAACTCAAAATGACTCAAAACCACATCCGAGAGGAGCATTAAAGGGTTAAATTACTGATTACACTACTGTACTGTCTGTGTCACTGATATGACTTTATGCAATAGGTTCATGCATCTTTCACACTGCTGAGTTGGTGTCCTTTCATCTGTGTTTAGTCTTTTTTTTATGTGGAAAGTGTATTTTTTCAGTTTGATCACCTTTCTTAAACAGAGAGTAGTTCAGTTTTACCTGTGAGTCACTGTAGCTTCAGACATCCGGCAGTGCTGCGTCTCTAAGGAAGAAAAGAAGCAGAGTGCTGGTTGCTATTTGGGTGGACATTTCACACTTTCAACAGCCATGAGCGGGTTTCAAACAATTTAAACCTCCAATGGCGCTGTGACGCTGCCATTTTGCTCACTTAGTAAGCTACCTTTTCCACCACCTCCACTCCTAATGTGAAACACTTTGTCTTGCTTTAAAGATTTGGAAGTGCTTTTCTGTGAGCACAGCCATGAAAGGATTACATTATAGGTTAAACCTTCCAACACAAGTGGGAGGATTTCAGAGACAATCCAAAAAGATGAAAGAGAATCAGGTGCATTTATCATTTTAATTACACGCATAAGAGTGTGTAAATTAAGAATCTATGATAATTAAAAAGGAGCATCAAGTAATCCATAACCTTTATCAATCTTTATAATTGTCTCATTCTACACAAGGCCCTGACAAAGCCCCCTTCTGCTTCAGTCCTGCCCTACATTTTCTCAGTTAAAATGATGTGTACAAAATAATGTTGTTTTTTTTTAAGCTAACAATATCTATCATTCATAATACACATATGGAAACAGGAACATTGGTCGGATTCTTCTAGTCTGTAAAGTGAAAGGGAGAAATTCCAGATATTTAGTTTAAGCTCCATTACCCTAATGCTTTCACAGATTTAACGTACTGCTGCAGAAAAGATTCATATTTTTCCCCACAACATGGATTGATGAGTTGGAGTTCTACTACCATTGCGATACATTGCAGAAAATGTGACTTCCTCATACCCTAACGTCGGAGTCCATGCTTCCTTTATTGCTATGCTTGTGCCATGTGACACAACTGACTAAAGTCAACAGATCTACTGAGGTCTCTTGGAAACCCAAAGATCAGCCAGGCAGACAGTGAAATGTGGTGACTTCAACTTTAATCCTGCCAGAGCAGGAAGGACATCGAAAAGGTCAGATTTTATTACCTTTGCCGTCTGTCAGCTTGAATTTTCTGGGATTTTCTGCAGCCAAATACTGCTCCAATCACATCCAGCAGGAGGTGTCAGGACCTTTATTTTCATCTTCTACTTACTCTCTGAGTTTTGCACAAAGCACCCTAAGGAGGTATTCATGTGTAACACAAGATAAGCTGTGTCACTGATTGTCAATGTGAAAGTAGACCTTGAAATTCATGAAGATTGAGAAGAAGCTCTGGAGGCCACCTTCCCTGTTTTGGAATCTTGTCCATTTTAATATTCCACAACATTTCCATCCCTTCTGTTACTCCAGGTTAGCTGTATTTCTAATTAGATACCAGCTTGTTGTCGCATAGCAATGAGAGGGATCTGACACTCCTTGCGCCATTTGAGTTCTTGTCTCTGCTACCATCAACGCTCACAGCTCAGCTTTGTGAAGAAACAATCTCTTCTCCTGGACTTCCTGCAGGCCAGAAGCAAGCTTTTGTAGATGCAGTCTAAACTCAGAGGTACACAATCTGCCGAACAACCAGCCCACTTCTATTCATTTTGAGTTATTCCCTGTGCAATGCATGCAGGGATCGCTTGTGGAGCAAAGCCAGTGCATCACAGAGAGAGAGAAGGCAAATGTATGGATCCCATCAGTATTATGGGCAGAAGCCCTGTGATTACACAGAATTACAAATAAATTAATGCATACCAAACATGTGCATTTTATTATTTAAAGGGGCTGTGCTCGATATTCAGAACATTAATGTAGCAGAAGACAACTATTTGCTATGTAGAGATATGGTGGAGTAATGGCGTCCTGACCATCGAATAAAGTAAATGTGTGAACTCCCTCTGTGTGTGTTCTAATCAGATCTTCTGTGTTCTTTGTTTTGATAGCTGTTCAGGCCACACATGCATGTTAGTGCATGTGAGTGCCTTCGCGTCGATAGTTGATGAGTTGGGGAACCACCCGTGAGAGCTGTGTGAAGGCAATTCTAAACCACTTTTTTTCTGAATATCAAGTACAGCCCTTTTGATTAGTAATGAATCTAACCTTTCTTTCTTTTATAACCAAATGGAATGTGATATAAAGAAAACACTATCGACATAAGATGGACTAAACCAATATTACAAGTCTTCCTCCCACCTGAAAGGCCTTTGGTTCCCAAATCAGATTTTTAGCCACACTAGCAGCAAGACGCTAGGGATGGCAATTCGGCCTGTGATCATTGGTTGAATCCTAATGACTTGATTTTCAGCTACTGCCACCATTTGTGGTTTTGAGTTATATGTCTCATAAATGATTGGACAGATTACCAATACATTTGATATAAACATTCATGTTCCCCACAGGAACTTTAGCAATCCATTGACTTTTGTTTAGCACCATCATCAGGCTAAACATTTTAATTTGCCCAAAACTTAAAAACCTATAACATACCCATCAGCCTCAGCTGTACTTTGTGTCCAGTGCTAGTTAGCAGATTTTAGCATGCTAACACACTAAACTAAGTTGGTGAACATGGTAATCATTACAACTGCTAAACATGAGCATGTTAGCATAGTCATTGCGAGCATGCAGATTTTAGCATTCAGCTGTGCCTAGATACAAAGCTGTTAGAGTGGCTGTAGACTCAGTCGTGTTCTTCTCATTTCTGAGAAGCTCAGCCAAGATTTCCCCACTCGAGTGTTGCCAAGCAGGCAGGGCTTTCAACAGATGTGCTTTCCCAGATACTTTCAACAGGCCTGTCCCAGAATATTCCTCACCTGTCCCCCCAAAAAGTCCCAAAGCTTAAAAGCAGACAAACATTTACTTACATTGTTGTAATGGAAAGAGAAAAAAAAACTGCATGCTGTTGGTTGAAACTGACATGATGATGCCCCTTTAAGTTTGAAGTAAAGCATCTCATTGCATTATTTGTTACTGTGCTTTGATCCTTGACAGATCTGTTGGCTGAATTTAATAAATTATATAATGAATACGGAGAAGACACCAGTGCCCTCATCACACCGACCGTGACATTTCTGTCTTGTTTACTGGAACCACATTAACCCCCTGTTCCAACTCACCCTATTGTCTCACAAGGCAGCCGTATTATAGAATAAGACAAGACACAGAGTGGTGTATAGTGTCCATGATAGTTTCCCATCAAACAGCTTTTTTCTTGCCTGCTGCTGGATTTCTGGCAATGTACCCAATTAGCCGTGTGTCTACCAATGTCCTGCTGGTGCATCAGTAGCCTTGCTGCGGGCATATTTGTTTCGGTGCTAGCGAGTGCAAACTTATTAGCCTCCTGCAGAGTATTCTTTGGAAAAATTAAACCACTTTTTTGTATTCTGTATTTATTCTAAGAAGAAAGAGAAGCTCTACATGTCTTATCAAACATGTTCACAGTGTGATAAAAGATACCCGGTGTCATCACCATCATCTGCGCGCAACAACTGTCGCCGCCATCGTGAAAGATCATTGAAAAACATATGGATAAGGTTTCAGAAACACAAACGCAACTTTGCTTTTATTTTTATTTCCTCTTAAAATGTTTAACATGCACCAGACACTGAGGAAAATTCCTTACATGTGAAAATGTACTTGGTAATAAACCTTCTGATTCATTCAAATATACAGATAGAGAGAAAGAAAAATGGTCAAAAGAAGCTATAGACAGCAATAATCGCTATAATCATGAATAGCCTATTTACATTAAAATAATCATGGACACCTGTAGCTAGATTAATTCATTCATGGGTGGCTGCAGGGATTGCATTAAATTAAGTGTAGTTTGAACTGAATAATAATCTGAATAATGATTTGCCATGGAAAGGATCTCTTTGAGGCAATAAGACTAACTGGAATAGAGGTCTACCCTAAAACTCATAGTTTGTAAAGGACAAAACGTGTGTATAGCATTAGCTAGCAGGCCAGTCTGAGTTGTTGTTGTTGTTGTTGAGTTGTTCAATTCAGTCTATCTTCAAGTTCACCTTTCGTTTATAATTACCTGTCGGGAGCCCTGGGAAACCTAAAAGCTATAGCTTTGGATCTCAACCTGGATAATTTGAGCAGAAGAACACTGCTTGTGGTTCATCATGACTAACATACTGTACAGGTTACTGATGCATTATGCTTATAATGGTACATTTTAATATTAATCAGGGCAGCATTCAGTCCAAGATGGCGGCCGCGTTGTAAGTGGCTATTGCGCGAAAAGAACGTAAGTGCCGCCTCTTATTATAATAACCTCTGTGATGCAGATATAATTTAGCTAAAAAGTACATGATTTAAGTATGAATTTTTTTCTTCTTCTCCGGATTAGAAGAGCAAACCTGTGCAGCTTTATAGCAGATGGGTGAAAAACAACTCATTCATGTATTTATAAAAGCCAGTGTGTCAGAATTAAAAATACATTCAGTAGCTGGCAGTTACAGAAAGCTAATGAGACAGATGGGTTTAAACAGAAGTACTGGATCTTCTTCTCTAGTTAACTCTAGATTTATCAGCCTTGCTGCTGCATCTCCAGATGTTCTATGGACAGTTGACATTTGATAATACATACATATGATCATGTGCACCACTGGTAGCCACTGGCAGGGCTTCTTAGTTGGGATGCATTAGGTAAGCCTCCACCTGCTCTGTCAGATAGGTAGCTGAGTGAATATGCAAATCATGGCTTCTCTGTCCACTGGCAGATGGTGCCACTCGAATCTGCAGCCTGAATACTGTACGTTGCAAAAACAAAAAAGATGCTGTCCAAAGCTGGACATGATCCAATAAATGCCCAGTGTTTACATCCTCTTATACAGCTTTGAATCACACTGCCTATAAAATCAAAAAATAATATCTAAACATGTCATGCTTCAGTGGAGAGGGAGAAGGAGGAGTGGTGAAAAAAGAAGGAAACCGTGTTGTTTTTGGAAGTCTTCCAGATAGAGGCTAAGGTCAAGTCAGCTGGGAAATGGACAGACTATCTGGGAATTCCATGCAGCTGTGTACTTCCCGCACTCGAAAGACCCTTCCAGAAAGCGAGCTCTGACATTGGTTGAAAATCATCATAGCCGCTGCAGGACAGGAAGCGGTGTCAGTCCCCATTGAGTCAAGATAATGACTATTACAACACAGTTTTGATTTTTAGATTACCAACAATCATGCAACATTAATCAACTAAGAGTGAGTTAAGTTTAGGTTCTTCAAGTATCATAATCAACACAGTCCATAGCGAACATCTTGATTTGATAAAGTTTTATAGTTCTTAAACGGACTGATCAGAATAGATTTGATGTATTTAGGCTGGGTCAAGTAGATGTGTATGAGACTCTTGTTAATAATGGAGTCCGATTTGCCCTCGGAAAACTCCCAGCTGATGTTTTCCTGCACAAAGTTCAAAATCAAACTGCATGTCTGCAAAATAGCTTGCTTCATTCTGTTTCTGTGCAGCATGTATGGGACAAAAGTGAAAGGTTCAGCAACAATTACAAAATTACTTTGTGGTTAAGAAATTACCTCCAGTTAAGTTTTACTTTCACTATGAACGAAAAAATTATACATTTAGCTTTACTCCACTTTAGGTGTCTGAAGTTGAATACTTCTGTGTTGCAACAAACTGGGGTGGCACTCGTTAGGAATGAATGCACCTTAAAGCTATAATGCGTAGTATCTGTCTTCCCCATGAGGAATTCTAAGTAATGACAACAAAACTGTCGGCGCATCCAGATGATACAAGCCTTCCGTGATCGTGCAACACCCCCACCCGTCCTCCACACAGTTGCTTGTAAACCAGGAGGACACAGAGAATTAAAAAAACATGATGGACTCTTCAGAAGAAGTAATTATCTTCACTCGATTTTCTGCCCGCAAAAGTCGCCGGATGACACCATTTTCTAAACATAGCCATACTGAGAAATACAGAGAGAGTTTTGTGGAGCTAAAAGTCTTAATTAGCTTTGTAACAACTCATTTGGCAATGGCTTGAATGTAATATAAAATTATATTAATCTAAAAAAAGTTACGCACTAAAGCTTTAATTCTGCAAATAAAACATGATTCCAGTATTGTCTTATTTGATGGAATATAGTAATTTTATATTTGTACAGGTGTGACAATGGATATATTAATAAGGAAGGGGAGCCCGCTAACCCCTGCAGCACTGATAATAGAGTCTTGAGGGTCTGAAAAGTGCAGAGACCAGCAGACAGTATTGAACTACAGATGAACAACAGATAACTATGTAATCTAACTGATGTGATGACTAAAAGTTAGAAATAATGTTATATAAGGAACCATGAGTTTCACTGTTACAGGAATCCCCTGTACAAAGTGATGGTAACTGGCAGGAATGACCTGACAGCCTCTGAGCTCAAAGTGTTTCACTGTTTGACCAGTAGGTCACAGACAGGGTGGAAAACATTGTCCGTGATGTTTAAAGCTGCACTTTATTAACAACTTAGGGCCAGCAGAAACAAGCTGTAAACACAATACTGACATATTATCACCTCATACAATTGATATAGCTAACAGGTTAGCAAACACTTACTTATTTACACATCCAGCATATACGGAGAAACATTAGCATTTATTTGGAGTTGTGTTTGTGTCCACCTGATGAGTCTACAATATTCACTCCTTTTAGATCTGTTTTTGGTCTCCACCAACTCCTGAAGTAAATATCTGGCTTTTTAGCCGCTAATTTGCTCCACTATGTTCACCAGCCAGTTGCTAACTTTGTAGTTCTGTTATCCATTGTTAATATAAAAAGCCATGGTTACTGTAATACTAAAATAATGATTATAGCTGCTTTAACACTTGTGTAACATCTTCTCTCCACTACCAAATATATGGGCTCCAGAGTTAAGATACATTTAGCTTGTTTAAAATGTATTCAGCTGAGAATGAAATGGAAAATATGTTCAATTTAGAATGCAATGTGAAAAGCTTAAACAACCATTGCAGCCTGTTATTTTAGTCTGCCTCCAAACTATAGTATGTCATGCTGATATAGTTTTCCTCATCCCGACATCCGCAAAATATCCTGTTTGGCAAAGACAGAAAAGCCTTAAAAATGTACCAAATTATATTCCATTATACACTTTTCTTCATTAAAAAAATAGACATTTCTGGGCCAAAGTTGTAAGAGATGAATAGTGAGGAGCAAGACGGGGCCAGGAAATTAAATGTCAGCTTCATGTTGTTCAAATGACCCAGTTTTTGGACAATAGTTTGTGACTTAAATGGTTACAAACTGTTAATGTTAATGTGTTAATCTTCTTTGTGCCATGTTCTATGAGCCTAAGAATATTTTCATGTTTTTTATGTACTGTATGTCTGAATGTGCGTGTGTGTGTGTGTGTGTGTGTGTGTGTGTGTGTGTGTGTGTGTGTGTGTGTGTGTGTGTGTGTGTGTGTGTGTGTGTGTGTGTGTGAGTAGCCTCGGGAAAGAACTTGTTTTGGTGGAACATGTGTACGTTCAAAAGTTGTTTTAGTCGTGCAACAAAAAACTCAGATTGGACAGATAGTCTAGCTAGCTGTCTGGATTTACTCTGCAGAGATCTGAGGAGCAGTTAACCATAGTCCTCATAAATCGACCGAAGTTTAAAATTCCAACACAAAGAAAGGGGAAGGAAATGGACATCGGCGAAAAGACATGCATCCGGCGAAATTTTCTTGCGGCACCAGAGCAATCCCGGAAGAGGAACGTCGTGGATATAGACTATAGTAGGTGTGTCAGCAGCAAACATTTGCAGTATAGGAGATACAACAAGACTTAGATAGGATAGGAGATAGGCTTTTACTTAGTCGAGGGGCTTTTATGGCTGTTTGTTATGTTTTCTATTTGTATTTCAATTTGCTTGTATATGACTACTTGTGTTGTATTGCATTTTATTGTGAAGCACTTTGTGATTTTTATCTGTGAAAGGTGCTATACAAATAAACTTTACTTACTTACTTACTAAGACAATTATTTTTGGATTCAGCAGTATTGTAAATTAAATGCAAAAATTCGATCATGTAAGCTATATTTTGAAGTGTTTAGTCTCACAATATGATCAAATACTGCATCCATTAATGGAAAGAACATAACTGTGATGTGAATGAGAATAACATGTTTTGGTTACTGTATGAAACTCATGATGAGCAACTGCCAATGAAAACATGTTTACAATAGGCTATGTCTAGTGTCTTTAAAGAGGAAGGCTCCACTGGCTGAGGAGTGGAACATGTTTGAGCCACGGTGTCCAGAAAAACAGTGACCCAAGAGTGAAAATAGGCTATTTGCTTTTCAGTCTCTGAACTTCCCCCTACTCATGGTGCTGAGACTCTTGATATTGTGCATCTGACAAAGCCCAAAGTGGCTGAAGGTTGTCTTTCAGTTTAATTTTCTGCTATTTTCTACATGACCTTCAGCTTTTATAAAACGTATTCAGGTATGTGAAAAGGAAAATGATGTTGTATGCTTAGTTGGTTCCCTTTTTCTTTTTTCACATAAAATACTTTTTACTACAAACACAACATGATGTTGATATGTGAACCAACCTATAAAATTGCACACATCCGGTACATACCATACACACATACACTGTAATATGTATGTCCCTGTTTCATATGACGCACCATCCAGCATTTAACTTACTGTGGATAATTAAACCTGCAAGGATTTTAAATATCTAATATAATACAATCATGTTTGGTGTTGATACAGAACAGAAAGGTGAACTGGTGTGGTGAAGTATGAAGAATGTAGACTAAATGATTTATATTTACAGTAATACAACATATTCAATAAATAAAATGAGTCAAACTTACTCCACATAATTTCAAATACTGACTTCTGCATAAATTGCTAAATTTTATTTTGGAATGCAACAAGGATTACAATTAAGAGAGGAACATATGCAATGTTAATGAACTCACTGTGTGATGTATTACAGTACCAACTTTACGTAATTGTTATGTGTACATTTTGTGTGCTGGTGATATGTTTTTTTTTGTTGGTGTTTTCAGTTTTGTAAATTGAAACTTGGTTGTGAAAATTGAGGCAAAACAATTGTAAAATACTCCAACTCTAACTTTTGTAAGTGTTGTTAAAGTGTTGTATTCTTGTTGTACTGGAAATATAGTCCTCTATAATGGCAGTGTTAGGTTGTATTTTCTCCATATAATGTCTTAAATTAACACCTTATAGTGTGAAGAGAGCTCTAAAAATGGATTACTGACTCTTCTTCCTCAAATAACCTGCTGGATGCCCAATTTTCCTTTTTCCTTGTCTTCCTGTAAGGCCTATAAGACTGTGTCTCAATTGAAGAAGCAGGGGAGCTGCTCATTATTTCAGGCTGATGTGACCAGGTGTTGACACCCAGAGCTGTGTGTCGGACAAAGCAGCCAGTAGGACAGAAGTATTGTTCGGGGCAGCCGGCAGAGGAAGGTGGCTCAGACACTTCCAATGAGCTCTCCACCTTTTCATCAGGCTACTTGATTTTCCCTTTCCTGAGCTGTTTCCCTTTTCTGTGAACTCACTAAGAAATAATCCATGAGCAGAGTTTACTGTTAGCTAGCTCTTCTCTGTCTAAATATAGGTTTTCTTATTCAATAGACAATAGTTTTCTCGACCCCGAAGCTAAATATAGGCACAATTATCCTTGAAAGAAAAAGACAGGCAAGAATGCAACGTCTATCCGTATGACAAAATAATAAAAACACTTTTTTGTTACTGTACCTGTGAGGAACTTCATTCCTCCATTCTCTCCATTGAGGGAAAATATTGAAGATAATGAAGTAAATAAAGATGCAAATACGGGACTTTTGGGCCCACAGAATAATATAATATATTAATTGGCAATACAATTATTATTATTACAATGTGTAAGCTGTTTGTAGAAATCTACTCAGTAGTTTATGTTTTTGTACTTTGTATTATTGTAATCATTTCCTACTGTGTATTTTATTATTTTCAATTTTCTATTTGTTTTCCTACTGTTTTGTCCTGTGATGCAAACATAAACTCAAGGAAAGACCCTTTTTAAAATCTTAACTATTTCTATAACACTAAGGAGTCATGACTAAATAAGCAACAAATAAAGTTACAGTTCAGAAAAAAATACATCTTTAGTTATTATGTATTAAGATGTTAAGATGTCAAAAACTCGGCTAATCTGCCCCATCAGGATTGGATCACATTTTTCCATCATCACTCCATCATTTTAAACACTGTACACCTTTTTTAAACTTAACTTTTGCGGTACCTGTTTTTTCTCTTCCTTTGTATATTTTGGCACCACAGCTTTAGGGCAAATCCCTTTTATGTGAAAACCTGCGTTGCAATAAACCTGAATCTGATGTGTGATTGTTTTCTTTCTCCTGCCGCCACCCAGAGTTGGTTTCTTTTAACCATGAAAAAAATATTTCCCCAACCTAACCAAGTGGTTGCCTAAAGTTAAGAAATGCTGCTGGTGTGCAGTGCTAGAAGGTAGTGCTGTCCTTACACACCCATGGCACACCCACACAGGTGTTGTCACTTACCTTGCCAAATAAGACTTATTCTCAGTACAAACTGTGCTTGACTGTCATCACTCTGATCTTTATGTTAGTGTTGTTGGACCTGTTTGGGTGGGAGGGTCCACCTATGTCATTCATATTGGTTTGTTTAGTTTGGTGACCTCATACAATTTGAGAACAACAGTAACTGCTATACAATACTTGAGTATTTCCATTTTCTGCTACTTTGTACTTCCATTTCACTATATCATATTGGAAAATATGGTGTTTCTACTCTCTATAGTATCCGGTTTGACCCCCTTTTGCCTTCAGAACTGCCTTATTTATTCATTCAGAGATTTTGGTCCATATTGACATGACGGCTGCAGATTTGTTGGCTGCACATCCATAATGCAAATTCCATCCACCACATCCCAAAGGTTGTCTATTGGATTGACATCTGGTGACTGTGGAGGCCATTTCAGTTCAGTGAACTCATTATCATTTTCAAGAAACCAGTTTGAGATGATTTGAGCTTTGTGACATGGTGCTTGATCCTGCTGGAAGTAGCCATCAGAAGATGGGTACACTGTTGAAATAACGGGATGGATATGGTCAGCAACAATGCTCAGGTAGGCTGTGGCATTTAAACGATGTTCAATCTGTACTAAGGGGCCCAAAGTGTGCCATGAAAGTATCCCCCACACCATTACACCACCACTAGCAGCCTGAACCCTTGACACAAGGTGGGAGCCATGCTTTCATTTTGTTTATGTCAAATTCCCTACCATCTGAATGTTGCAGCAAAAATCAAGACTTTTTCCAATCTTCTATTGTCCAATTTTGGAGAGCCCGTGCCAATTTTAGCCTCAGTTTTCTGATCTTAGATGACAGGAGTGTCGCCCGGTTGTCTTCTGCTGCTGTAGCCCATCTACTTAGAGTTGCCTGTCTGTCCATTATCCTTTGACGTCTGCCGTCAACAAGGCATTTTCGCCCAGAGAACTACCACTCACTGGATATTTTCTCTTTTTCTGAGTATTCTCTGTAAACCCTATGGTTAATGTATGATGGTTGCATGTGGAAATCCCAGTAAATCAGCAGTTTCTGAACTACTCAAAGCAGCCCTTCTGGCACCAACAACCATGCCACTTAAACAACAATTTTGATTTAACAACTTAAATCACCTTTCTTCCCTATTCTGATTCTTGGTTTGAACTTCAGCCGACCATCTTGACCATGTCTACATGCCTAAATGCATTGAGTTGCTACCACGTGATTGGCTGATTAGATATTTGCGTTAACAAGCAGTTGAACAGGTTAAGGTTACCATTAAGTGCCAATTAGTATATGATCAGTTTATAAGATGTGAGGTAATGATATAGACTAAACTACCAAACAAAAGTATATTTTACATTTTTGTTTTTGATACTGCTATTTTGCTGATTATACTAATGTACTCAACATAGCGTCACTGTTGAATGAAAACCATCTATATTTAAATTTGGTGCTTTTGCATTTTGCATTAAAAAGGTATTAAGTATTATTAAGTATTAAGTCTTATTTTATAGGTTGACAAAATGATCCTACTTCTTAAGCTCAATAATAGAAAAAAACAGCTTACAATGTGTTGACCTGGTTACAGTCCAGATCTGCCAAATCATCTGGGTCTTTTTGGAATTCACAGACAATCAGTCTGTGTCGTCATTTAGATTTGAGGGCTTGTTGACCCGAATCGAGAGACTTATTTTCTATTAAAGGTAAGGATGACCGAAAAGTCCTCACTTTAGGGGATTTTTCTGTACTTGTGAGAACTCTGGTTCTCCTCACAACTATTGAAATACAAGATCACACAACAAACACTCCCCAAAACCACACACACATATTCACACACCTTGACTAAGCACAAAGATATTTAAGAGTTCAATCACTGTAACTATCACACACGTTGTTCAGTAAGTGAGGAAGTAGGCTGGAGGAAAATCAGTGTCGAAGAGTCTCCTCATCCTCCCACACGTCTGTTGTTTCATTGGCTGAGAGGCGTGATGTCACAGAGTGGACTGCCCTATAAAAAGTCACTCTCCCACACAGACAGCAGACCAGCTGAGAACTCACTCACTTACAGCAAGGAAGACGGCTCTGTACCATCCATACTTTTCAAGCAACTGTCAAAACCTTTGGAAATATCCACCAGTGAGCAGGAAAACACTTCATAATGTGCAGAGGACTTGAATCACTGCCTTTCACCTGCCTGGAGAGGTGAGATCCATTTTTATTTTTTTTTGGAGGAGAATGAATTAGTCCTGTACTTCTAGGATATGACGTGAATTTAAATACTCATACTTAGTCTCTTTGTAACATTTTCTCTTTCTTTATCTTCCCAGGGCAAAGGAGCTGAAAGCTTTGTTTGGAAGTTTAATACAAAAGTCAGATCACAGCATCATTGGCCAGTCAAAGAAAGATGACAAACTGAGGTAAGACATACAGCACATTCACATTTTCTCTCTAAGCATGTCAGTGAAATCAAAGTGGACCTCTGTAATTCTTCAGAACTTTTCTTAGGATTTTTTTCTGTTGCTGCAGATTAAACGTCGACGAGCCTTTGAAATGGAAGGAGTCGTTTGAGAAACTGTTGTCCAGTCAAAGTAAGTGCATTCCTTCACATCACAAATGTTTCAAACCTGCCAGATGTTTTGAGATCAATACCATGTTAACCCACCACTCTCTCCTCTCTCTCCTGTTTACAGATGGACTGTGCCTATTCAGAGCGTTCCTGGTCTCAGAGTTCAGTGAGGAAAACATTGCCTTCTATTTGGCTTGTGAGGACTACCGGGCAACAAAATCTTCAAAACTGGCCGCCAAAGCCAAGACAATTTATGACCAGTTCATCGGCTCTGATGCACCACAAGAGGTAAATATCAAATATGCTAAATAGACAATTTAGGATACTCTGTCACTCTGCTGGCTTCACTTATATTGCTGTGAAGTGCTGATAATCACCTCTTTGCCATCCTTTGCTCCCCTGCAGGTTAATCTTGACCATGCAACCAAAGCCATCACAAAGGAGAACATGAACCATCCCAGCCAATCCTGTTTCAGTCTGGCCCAAGCCAAAATCTACACCCTGATGGAAAAAGACTGCTACCCTCGCTTCCTCAAGTCCTGCACATACCTGGAGCTCAGCAAAAAGGCTAAGACTGGCTAACCAACTTTATTTTGAAAAAAACTATCCTTCAAGCAGCAGACATAAAGGGACATAAGCTTACTGACGCACAGTGGAGACTGGAAAGGTTCACACAGAACAAATACCTCAGTCCAAGGAGTTCCACGCCAAGTTGTGGAGTTATTTTGGGGGATGCATACATATTGGCATCCGAGCTGAACACATGAAGCTATGAGAAGAGACTGACACAGACTGAGCTACAGGCGATGTCTGCCTCTGAAAGAAACACCTGTACTGTACGTACAGGGCTGCATGAACAGCAGCCACAGTGGCATAAATTATAAAAATTAGAAATTTGTTAGCATAGTGTTTATTTATTTATTTCTTATTTATTTAAAGTATTTGTATTATGTGGTGAAAACTGATCTATTCCATGTGTTGTTTTTTTATCTGAAGTACTGTATGTGAAAATAAATGCATTGAATAAAATGTGACCATTTCCAGAGACAAAAGAGTACTGTTTTGTAGCATGGAAAGTTCACTTCTGATTATTGAGGTCAGAAAAAATGTTGGAGGAAGGAAGAAGAAGACTTGCTCATGTGCGCTATTATAGCTGCTAACTAATCTGTGGCCTCAGTGGTTCCACTTCACACGTGGGTGACTGGATGACTCCTTTTCTCTGGAGTCACAGTGAATGGAAGACATGAAGTGAGTGTGTGAATGTGTGTCAGTTATTTTATCAATATAAGGATCTGGTATGACCCTTGGAGAAAGGTAAAGGGTAGGTCATTTTGGCTGGTATTCACAGGATTATAGGAGGTACTGAATTTAGATAGACAGACAGCTTCTTTAATAAATAAATTACTTTATTAATCAGCAGAGGGGAAACTAGTTTGGTGCATGCACAGTAACAAACACAAGGCACATGTCAGACAGGTCACAATAGACAACTAAAATCTAATCTATCTAAAAGACAACAACTACAAAACTAACATACAAACTCAACTACAAGAATAGTTTAGAATAGGGAAATACACGTATTTGCTTTCTTGCCGGGAGTAAGATGAGAAGATTGATACCACTTTCATATCTTTACGTTAAATGCTTAGCACAGCATTAGCAAGTGCTAGCAAGCTAGCAAGCAGCTAGCCTGCCTAAATCCATCTACCAATACATAGGCTAGCTGTTTTCAGTATTTGTGCTAAGCTATGCTAACCAACTGATTACTGCCGCTAATTGTTACATATTTACCCACAAACATGAAAGTGGTAAATATCTTCTCATCTAACTCTCGGCAAGTAAGCAAATAAGGGTATTTCCCAAAATGTCAAACTATTCCTTTAAGTTAGGGCAGGAATGGAAAGCAAAAAATACAGTTTATGTGTGTGTGTGTGTGTGTGTGTGTGTGTGTGTGTGTGTGTGTGTGTGTGTGTGTGTCCAAAAACGAGATCATTTTGCCAGGAAGCATCTGAGTGTGATGGCCGGTTGCCATGGAGACAGCAGCCACCTACTGTCACAGGCAGGTTTGTTTACTACTTTAGCCGCCGCTCACAGCCTGCAGTCACAGCATCCTCCCCTCCTTTTGTAAAGCAACCCCTTCCCTCCATTCTCCTGCCGTCCATCATCACCACCTTCTCGCCGCTCTCCTCCTCCTACACTCTCCTATCGCTATAGCCGACTCCTGTTCAAACACTCAGCCCCTCAGGAGGAGAGGGCGAAGTCATTAACACCACTCTCACACAAATGACTGCGGCTATCTTTCCACTTTATCCTTCTTTCTTTCTGTGGTGTTCACCCAGTAGTGATGTATAATGAGGCCTCTACTGAACAGACAGTCATTGAGATTCATTGAAGAAAGACTGATTTGTTTTTTTGCTTAGCAAACTGAAACATCTCTACCTCAGAGAACAGATTGACTTGACTTTTTATTGTCATTTACTCCTGTACCATCTGCACTGGTATCCCAAATTAGTTGACTTTACTAGAAATTTGCGTGGAAACCCGTTGCCTTAAAGGTGAAACTTAATAGGTTAAGTTGTCTTAACACAGAGAAGTAAGTTGATGCTGTAGACAAATCAAGTTTACATCAGTCATTACTAAAAATCATTAGTAAACATAAATTATTATTTTCATTTTAGATGTTGTCTAAAATGAGCACGTTAAGTTAAACATGCAAAGAAATATTACAAATATAAAACATTAGGCTACTTATCAATACTAGAGAAATAAATAGTATGTATGAATATTGTTTTTTCCTTTATGTCAGTATGATTCCCAGAACATTATTTAAACACACTTTAACTAGGACAGAAACTGTTCAGAACATATCTCGTTTTTCCCATTAGCCTTTGCACCGCTTCAGCACAGAACAGTTCAAACAACCCCGCCCCTCCCATACAGAAAAAAGATTGAGATTTTTTATGCCTGGAAGAAAATAGGTTCACTGCAACACCTTGGATCAACGTAATAAATACACACCATTTGAAGGATTAAAGTAAAACTTCTTGTGATGCCAGCTGTGCATCTCTGTGAGATGTGTGTAACTTCACACAGATGGGTGGACAAAAGCTTTGAAATAAATAAATTAGAGGTGAATCATACTAAATTGAATGCCAGTCAGAGCGTGACTGGACTTAGCTCACTTCCTGTGCTCCATTGCTGTTTGTCATTGCCTTTTTCAGCTATAATTACATGGTGAGAATCTTTACGAGATCTTTTTTATCTGCTAAATATTAGATGTCAGTGATCTTCATTACTCAAAGAATTTTTGTTTCTTTACCTTGAAGAAATCCCACTACACACGCAGTCAGTGGTGGAAGAGGTATTCAGATCTTTTACAGTGTAAAAGTACTCTGTTAGGAGTACAAGAACAAAAGTACACTGTAAATAATTGCTGTTAATTTACAGCAGGATTTCAACAGTTTTAACCTGTTATTGTTAAATACAGCGCTTTACTGTTGATACAAAAGAGAATATTGAGTATCATGCTCTATTGTAGCACTGCTTGCCTGAGTAGCCTTTCAGTTCAAAATAAAACAAAGCTATTTGATCAAATTAAAATGTGTTCAAAGATTATAGGACTACCTGTAGCACACTCCTTTCAGGAAGCTCACAATACTAGTATGCTCAGACTGGCCAGGAATATTTCAAATGACTCTTCACATGTTTTGCACAGAATATCAGCTTCTGCAGACGCTTTAGAGTTCATTCTTTCAATTGCATCAGACTTAAAAACTCTTTCATACATCAATCTATCCTATTGTTAATCCAGCTATATTAAATCCAGTGCAATATTTATTCAGGGTTACAAGTCTCCAAGACCTTGTCTATGTGTATGTTCATGTCAATTTCTGTTGTTATACATGTATGCTTTCTTTCCCTACTTGGGTGTTTATGTCATTTGTGGTAATGTTTCATGTATGTCTTTTGGTGTTATTCATCTTATGTATGTCTGTCCTCTTTTTTATATACGAGCTACCCAGGGATGCAAAAAGAATTTCAGCCCTGGCTGACAATAAAGTTGTATCGTATCGTATGTATCGTATCGTATCTGTTAAATAACGTTCTATGGACAGTTTTTTTTAACAGAACTATAATGTAGTCCATCCCTATCTTACTAATTATTTGGTGAGTAGCAATTTTATTTAATTCATAAATTGATGCAAAGTCTATCAGTGATGTTTCCAGTTTGTTTGCATACTGAATACATTTGTGCATGTCATAACAGAAGGATTCGGCAGCTTGCTAGAATTTCGGAGATTATTGCCTAATCAGACAACACGAGGAGGTCAATTTAATTTTTAAATATCTAAGTTAATGTGTGGATACATTTTGCCAGTGATGATAGTCTTGCCAGTGTAAACCCTTTACAGTCTGTGGAAGTGTGTGTTATTTGTGTTCTGTTTCACATTCATTGTGATAAGAGGAAATAAGGGAAACATATGCTGATTTTGTATTTGAGAAGTTGCAATGTATTTTGGAACTCATATCTCGGACTGCTGTCTCACATGCACAGGGCTGCTGAGGCTGGATTGAGACAACATGGTGTCTTCCAGTGGGCCATCAGTCATCCACTAACTCACTCCCTTGACATCTTCCAATACTTGGACTTCTCTACTTTTTGGCATTTTGTGAGAGAAGGCTCTGTCTCAGGTTTTTGTTAGCAATTGTTTAACATGCATTTGTTCTACATGTGAAGTTTCCAACTTTATATCAAAATAAAAAGTCAAGAAAGTCAAGTCAAGAAAAAGCACTCTTTTTTATCTCAAATTGTAATTATATGATTGAAAAATCAGTAATAGTTCTGTTCTTCACTCACAACATTTTGTTATGGTTTACGTTATGTGCTTGTAGCCAGCTTTGGACAGAGAATTTGGAAAGAGTAACAACCAGTAAAGTCTTTTATAGCCTAAAGATAATGTTGTTTTAACTTTTGTTAACTGTAGAATACTGTGAAAGTAATAAAAAAAATAAAAAAAAAACAGTTCACACTGTATTTTGCATTAACAGTAAAAAAAAACGTACATTTTTGTGACAGTAAGAGAATGTTAATTTTACAGGAACATAATGGCAACCCTGCTGCCAGTTCTTTACTGTTTTTTACAGTAAAATGATTTACAGTGTACTAACATAGAATATACGTATAGTACCAAAAGTGAAAATACTCATTATGCACAATGGCCTATAAAATATATTATATTCATGGTTTATAATTAGTGATGCATTGATAAAATAAATATTCACAAATCTTTCAGTTGGTAAAGGTGTGGCTAATTTCAAATTATTTATATACTGCTGCTGGGTATAACTTAATCTATAATAACAAATGATTTATATAGCTGTCAAATAAATTTAGTGGGGTAAAAAATACATAATTTGCCTTCAAAATGTTAGTTACATTTCAGTAAATGTGTGATTGAAAGTGTCCTGAAAGATGACTCCTCTTTACTTGATATTTATATGTTGTTCATTATTGACAAAAACAGTCCCATAAAGGTAATTATGTCCTACATGTATTATGCTAAACTGATTAAATGAATGTGTGGATAATAGAGTCACACATTAGTTATTATAGCATTAGCAATATAGTTATAGCAATATAGTTATTACAACATTAGTCACACAAACTTTGACGACACTGGTTGTCTTCAGTGCTTTCCGCTGTCAACTTACAGTAAATCTCTTCAAGTTTCTTCTGGAAAAAGAACACGAAACCATCTGCCAAGCCAAACTATAAAACGGAGGAGCCACTGGAGCCTTTTGACAACTCCTAACACAAAGAACTTAGTATTATAATGGAAGCTGATGATGATTAAAATGTATCAGTAACATAACATAACAAACATGTGGGTCTATTTGAATGTTTTATTCTAAATTCTCACGAAATACAATTCTATGATGCTGTAAGGCTGCATTATTTTCTTCTTTGCAGTTTTATCTTCACAAAACTCAAAATTGAGTAAATATATCTTTCCTACCCCTTCCATAAATGTAAATCCCTGGCTCGAGTCCAGCAAGGGACCTTTGATGCATATCATTGCTCTTTCATTTCCTGTCATCTCTTCATTATCCATTATCAAAATAAAGGTCAAACTTCCCCCCCAAAAATACTAAAAGAGAATACAGATACAATGCTGTAGTGTTGCTTCTCACCTTTAAACGAAGCCTGCATCCAACTCATTATACAAATATTGAAAATATAAAGAATATCTGAATAAATCGAAGAAGCAAAGCAAGACTCTCAAATAAGATCTCATCACCTACAATGGGAAAATGACTGACACACTGACTTTTACTGTCACTAATTTTTTTATTTGGTTGAAAACAGAGGTATAATCTCCATTTTCAGGTTTAAAATTGTTATTCCATGCTGGCTAGCCAGTTATAACAACAATGTGTTTACATCAAGAAGATTAAGTTTTATTGAAATACACCTTTGACCATTCAGGATCATTAAGTTTAACAGTCCATACTGTAAAAATCGACACGTCCCACACCTAGATGAGCTGGCATGGGAGAGGCTGAAACTCATGTTGTATACATGAGGGTGTCTAAAGAACGGATCAGTTTAAGTGGACAGCTTTAAATGTCAGGAAGGTGGAAACATAATGTGGCACAAAAGAGGTGGAGTTGTTAAATGGTGGATCTAGGGACCTACTCCACTGGTAGAAATGAGTCAGCGTCCTCTTTTAAATACATATTTGCGGTTTGAGTGGTGATTAATAGCATCGCCAACGGTGCTTGAACTTGGGAGAGTGGTGTAAAAACAAAGAGCTGCAGTCATGGTTACCGGGTTACCAAGGGAACAAATCCACCACAGCTGAGTGGTCCCATCCAAATGTGCGCTCTAAAATACTCAATTATAATACAAGAACGTAAATTCATTTTCGTTTAATGTTGAATACAAAATAGAAAAATAGGCTGCTACCATAAATAAACTCCTCTGTTTCCACTTAAAAATAGCCTCTTAAACACTTGACCTGATTCTTAGTGATATATATTAAAACACTGGCCTGAGATATGAGACTAGAACATCTGGTGTGCATTATTTCATTACATGATGCCATATGAAAACAGCATGGCGTCGAGCCATGTACAGCAAATAATGATGACTCACCTCAGTGAGGCAACATCCCATATGTTTGCTATTAGTTTAGATTTTTTTCCAGGAAAAATAATGTAGAGCCTGAATAGATGTAGTTTGACTTTTCTCAGTTGACTTCCTGTGTTGGTGCCCTCTGGTTTCCTCCTGCAGTTCAAAGACATGCAAATCAGATGCAACGGAAACCCTATGGTATGAATGTAGGAGTATTTAGTTTGGTTGTCTGTATGTTAAGGCCTTTGCAGGGTGTTTCCCTCGCTGATATAAATAAATAAAACAAAACACACAGAAAGTATACTAAGTATGAGTTAAGCTGTGTCTTTGTGAGTGTGTGTCCCATAGAAACTCCCTCTGTGTTTACTGTGATCCTGTCAGATGCTGCTTCTTTCTAATTTATTTGAGAACATTCTGCTGCTGGAGTTTTCAGGAAACCTCCTCATGACTATGTCTAAGCTTCACCTTTTCAAGAATTAGCCAATTGTCTGCTTCTCTGCTAACAACTCGTTTCAAGACACAAAACCACAAACCTTTGGACTGACCCCTATCCCACATTAAAATGCATGCTGTAAAGTGAGTAAATCTTACACAAATATGACGGTTTAATGCACAAAAGCACTTCTCATCATGTATCTGTCTGTTTTGTTTACTATTTTTTTATTTTATTATGTTGGACAGCCCCATTCATCAAACACTAATTGAGTGAAACAGCTAATAACCTTAGGATCCTAAACAGATTATTTAAGTGGGAACTTAAAGGTCTAAAGAGTTCAGAACGGCCACAAAGTAAATATGTGCAAACTGAGGCCAACAAGTTCATTAAAGGGGAAGTTAGATTTTTTGGCGTTTGTTGCAAGAGTTAGAGAACAAGAAAAATATCATTCTCATGTGTGTACACTAAACCTGAGGCTACAGCCAGGAAACACTTAGCTTAGCATGAAGACCGGAAACAGCGGGAAACAGCTAGCCTGGCCCCATCCAAAGCTAACAAAATCCACCTACCAGCGCCTCTAAAAGCTCATTAATTAACTTTTTTTAATTTTATCTGATTTGTTTGATCTGTACAAAAGCCAGCACAAAGACTCCAGGAAGTGACTGCACACAGCCAAGAAAGTACTAAAGCTATGTCTGTCAGCTTGTGGAGGGAAGCCTGATTCTATGCTCACACTACGAGCGTCAAAAGCTACAAAACGACCAAGCGTGGTCAGCTACATTGTCGCAGAGTCACCGTTGAAGTGTTGCTTAAACCCTCGTATCACTTCATATTTCACTGCCCTATTGCATCCCTGTGTGCACCACAATACTTAGAAAGCTGGAATACCGTCCCAGCTAACACAGTTCCAGATCTATGTGTTTAAAAACGTTGGTTGACGCTTCACTGCGTCCTTTGAGCGCAGAAAAAAGGCATCAATTTGTAACTTAATGTGTGGCTTCTATTGAAAATTACATGTAGCCCGTTGGTTGTCACTCGTAGTGTGAACACAGCATTAGAAATGTCATGACCAGCAGGCGAAAGTGAAAGTTTTCAGTTTATAATGGAAAATATCTCCCTTGTTGCCTCCCACCCACTTCCCGTCACCAAACTTCCTAGACACTGATCACTTGTTTTTTTGTTTTTTACAAAAGATTAATTCTGTCCCAATCCAGCAGACACATTTAAGGATGTTTTTATGGTCAAATTCTGGGAAGAGAAGTGATGAGCCAAATGAGACGTTCATAAAGATGAGTAAGCAGCAGCTTTTCATAAACTCAACTGGCAGTTATGAGGTTAAGTGATGCATATACTGTAACAATCCTTTTAGTCTATTTTCTATGTGAAGCACAAAGAAGACCACAGGTCGGTCAAACACATCCACATGCAAGGGCGTAAATCCCAGGGGGGTCGGAGGGGTCAGGACCACCCCATCTACGGGTTGTCTTCCCCCCCCCCTAGAAATATCATTAAAACAATATCGTGTATTGTTAATAACAATGATGTATACTTAAAAAAAATCTGTGTAAGTAGTAAAACAATACAAACCCCCAAAAATGCTTTTTAAGTTTAGAAACATTTTGAGTTCCCCCTCCCTTGCCTCAGAGTGGTTTGGTCCACTGCATGCTGTACGTTAGGATCTGCACTCGACTCACAGTCACATCGGGTAGTGACAGGAATGTAGTAAGTAGGCGGTTCCAGGCTGTTTTATTCACATTAAACATCGGATGAAGTTTTTCTTTTCTCAAATAGAAATGATGCTGAGTAATTAATGAATTAATCAGGACAAAAAAGTTTGCTATGTTAGTGTAATATAATGTAACGTTACCTAGCTTGTTTAATAGCTTGTTGGATAGAAATGCACCCACTACAACTAACGTTACCGGCGATAAGCCTGACGTTATGTGTGTGAACTGATCTTAGGGTTAATATTGAAGATCTACAGTTGTGTTTTGCTCAATATGAAGTTAAGTGGCTGATCAGTTTATCCTCTGTCCCAGACAAAACCTGATATTTATGTGGAGGATGCAAGATCATTCATCATCATCATCATAGAATCATAATATGACTGCGTGGTGAACCTTTGAATCTAACTCATATTTAAACATCTGACGTTAAAGATTTGTGTTGTTGTTGCCCAGATAAAATGACAAGAGAAAAGAAAAACAGACATAAGATCCTTTTTCAGTAGGCCTACAACAAAATGCCAAGTAAGTACAATAAGTCCTCATATCAAGACAATTTGGTAACATCTTTATAAGAATGGGTGCTTATGGAAATACTAACGTCACTATGTCACAGGCAAAGGAGACAGAAAGAACTGAGGAACAGGGAGACCAGGGACAGTCAGGTGTAGAGTCTCAGGTAAGTGTGTTGAGCTTAGTTCATATTTTTGGAGGTGTGTGGCTGTCAGGGTTAGCAGATGAGCTTTACCAGTGGCTATGATCATCATTATGATCAGCTAATTTAACAAGTGTACAAAAGTATTGTATTTCTTTTATATGGGGACACAAAATAAGTCATTATGTGTTAAGGTATATTTGTGGCTTGATTATAAACAACTTAAAAATAAATACATGGTTTTATAGAAGAATATTTTGGTCAATTTAGTCAGCTTTTTCATTGAATCAAGAGAAACACTGAAAAGAAGGATAATGGTACAGTCTCCATGCTACACTAATGATAGTATTAAGGTTTTCCTCTGTGTACACATGTCCTCTACGAGTATAACTGTGGCTGTATTATTTGTCCCCTTCAAAAATGTTATGTTTATTGTCCCCCCCTACTGTTAGATCAGATTTACGCCCATGTCCACATAACACGTGTGTGACGCGATAACTGTGTGGCTTTCACAAGATAATTGAGATTGAGATTGAAATTGTGGGAAGGTCAGTTTTGTACAAACACAGCAGGCTGTGTGTTTATTGACTTAAGAAGAGCAATGAATGCCTAAAAGCAGCTGATCTTGTGTCAGTCTGCACTCAGTCACGTTTCGTTTGTAGATGTCAAAACAACACATGACTCCTGCTTGCTTTAATGTGACATTATCATTTAACTCAAAGCGCCACTGTGCCTCAGTTGGCAGTGTTATAGTCTATATCCACATCCTTCCACTTCCCTTCTTTGTGGTGTAATTTTAATCTCCTGTTGAGGAAGGTCTGGCAATGCGAGACTAGCAGCGTTCAGACCGACAGTAGCCCTGCGTGAAAAAACACAGCCCTCTTATTTAGTTGAATGGAGCCAGTCTGGCAGTGCAGTAAAGGACAGAAAATGGTGTTCACAGCATGAATGCAAACCCATTGTTTGTGTCTACTGTAACTACCGAACAAACACACAGCATCAAAGATGATAAAAAAAACACAGTTCCTTCCTCACGTGGCAAGTGGAAAGCGGTGAGAGAGATAAGAAGTTGCCCTGAAGCTCTCATTGCATGCTCACTCACAACTAACTAAACATCAGATGAGTTATTTACCTGATGCGTAAGTGCTAAAGTAACTGCAGCATCTGAATCACGGGCATCCATTCTTACTGATCTTGTAATAAAACCCAATGAAACCAGTAAAGTGTCAACACGTGACCACCATGTCACCAGCCATGACATAACCAAGATGCCACGTGCAAAAAAACAGTGATTCAGGCTGCAGGAACTGGATGCACCGAGCAAGAAGACAACTGCTTGAAATTAGACTATTTCAAGGGAGTAACTTTGGGTTTAACGTCGGGGGGTGGAGATCTCTACTTTGCAAAATTTAAATTTTGAAACACATATCCTGCATTCTGGTGAATTTTTTTGCAACTATTTGTGCCGTTTCGTGTAAATTTATGGTGTAAATGTCTTTATTTATGTAAAGGAAATTATAATACGATATTTAAGGGGGTTGCACTGGCCAGTTTTGATGGCCCTCGTAAATTCCGCGTATGGACCATTTACAGAAAAAGTTCTAAAGCATTGAACACTGTATTTCTGTTCAGTTCCAAGTATGAACTCAGAGTACATTTTGTCCCAAGAAAACAGTGAATATAAAAAGTGATGGGGGTGATTTTGTGAAGTGACAGAGCACTTTGTTCGTTTAGACCTTAATGGAGTCTCTCTGTGCTTTACACTGAGGCGGAGCGTGCAACAATCAGACTGAGTGGTTCCTGACACAGGTCAATGAAAGACAAGCTGTACAAAACGATAAAGGACATGGAGAATAAAAAATAGCACACTGCATATATAAAAGTGGATGTTTGACTTTGTCTCTTCTGCTTGGTCTTTTGCTGTTATGAGCGTTACCTCCTGTAAAATACAAATAACTCTGTTGCCACCTGCTGGACAGATGGCATGAATGAAGTTTGATCAAAAAACAGAACAACGTGTTATATTGACAGGTGAGAGAAAACAAAGATGTAGGTTTCACTTCAGATTTGAAGGGGGAAAACTTACCTTCTGTCTGTGGCTGAAATAATCATATTGCCCTGTACCTCAACAGGGGGACTAAAGTAAAATGCCAAGGGTATGTGATTATTGAAGAAAAAAAGTGTCGCTCATCATGATAAACCCACAGGTAATAAGTACCCAACTCTGCAGTTCCCCTCAGTACAGTGCGTCTTAGCATCTTTCAGTTCACCGTTTGGTCCAGTCTCACTGCTCTCATCGGCTTCTTTTCTAGCCACAGCAGTCAGCTGTTTTCACCAACAAAAACACCTCACTGTGGCCTACACTACCTGCTCAGCACCAAACCGCAGACAAACAAAGTTAGCAACTAGCTGGTAAAAGTGAACATATTTGAGCATTTTGCTAGCCTCATGAGACCGTCCTGATCTCGCGAGCTCCAGTTTTCCACTCGCAGATCAGTCCATGGATGTATTAGGATCAGTCTGGCATCTTGAGACAGAGAATAGGCTCGTTCGAGATGAGCCAGATCTGCGCAGAATCGATCACCGGCGATCGGCGCCCAATGCATGCCGGTTAGATTTGTGTCCGACTTGATCCCGACTTGCTCTGACATCATGCACACGTGGGCAACGATAACCTCACGAGATCAAGGCGGCCGCAGTTTTTAGAGCCAGTCGCTGCAGTTGCTCTCCACCGACTGCAAGACAATACATCCATGCTGCAAGACCCAGGCAACTCAGAGCATGCTGGGAAACGCCGGCCTCTCAGCTGATCTAACAGCTGATTGGTTCACAATCGACTCAACATGATAACGTTTTATGTAAACTTTTTATTGATTTGGATTTGGAGGGATTTTAACTGCTATTTGTTTGATTTAAAGGTTTATTCTGTACAGAACACATGTTGTGTGGCTGATAGTGACGTTTAGAAGTCAGAGAAACTCAATCTGTTAAGATTACGGATAATCTACAGTGTGTTGTTAATTAAAATTAGCAACAGATCGCATGTAGAGCATTTTAACAGCTACTCTGTCATAATTAAAACAACTGGAGACTGTGTAGACTGTGCTGATATATGGGTCCGATAACATTTTATTAAATCGGAATCGGACTATATTGTTTCTGTCACTTCCTGTTCAGCCTGAAGGCTGCTGGTATCAGCTGGAAACTGTCCGACTTGACAGCGGATTTTTGTCACCGCCCCCGGCTGCTGCCGCCTGCTCTTGTCCACTTTACAGGCGAGGCGCAGTTCATCTCGAATGAGCCTAAAATTTGGAGCTGTTCGCCAAACGACCGACCAATCAGCGTGGTTTTGAGGCGGGTTTAGGTGTGACGCAACGAGAAGCGACTGGCGGCTTCCACGGATGAGATGAGCGTAGCTATCGCGCAAGTTTTATCCGAATTAGAAAGTATTCCTTCATTGAAAGAGCAAAAAACGGCACTGGAGGCTTTTCTCGGAGGAAAAGATGTTTTTGCTCTTCTCCCGACTGGTTTCGGCAAGAGTTTGATATAGGCCTATCGTTGATCTGATTGGTTGATTTGGCCCGTCTGTCACCAACATGTGGTGATAGACAGATGGTTTATCCAATCAGCTAACCAGTATTTTCGCCCCTTCCCAAAAGTTCTCCAACGGAAAGTTCCCAGATGGATATGCCGAGCAAATGCGAAGCAATCCATCTGGCGGAGTCAGGTTAGCATTTTGCAGCTAAAGAGCCAGATATTCCCCTAGGATTTGACAGAGAGCTAAACAGAGCTGCAAGGATACTGAGTATTGGACTTACATTCATCAGGTGGAAACAAACACGACTTCAAACATATGCCAATGTTGCTTCATCTCTGCTGGATGTGTGAATAGGCAACTGTTTGCGTACAAGTTCATCATAACATTAAACCTGCAATAACCAATTTTTTTTCTTTCCTTTTTTTGGCCACTGGGGGTAAGCAGAAACTCCTGAGGGAACTATGTGGCTCTTTGGCTGGTAAATGCTCCACTATATTCACCAGCTAGTCGGTAACTGGGTCTGTCGGCTGTTTAGTGAAGAGCAGATAGTGTACAGTGGCCCACTGACCTAAAAAAAAAGACCTAAAACCCACTGTGTCACTGAAAACAGCTGCCTACTGCGGTTGTACAAAGCCGAAGGGAGCTGCAGATTATGGTGATATTTCTCTGTAGGTTCATCCCTACGAGTGACTCCGTTCACATTGTCACATTGTTTATATTGCCTTTTGATACATTTATTAGAAACATATCAATAAGGCCTATATCTGCTTTAAAATGTGATCATATGTCAATGTTGTGTTTAATTACCGTTAATGCTGCCCCCATGTCACCAAAACCTTATTATATATATAATATATATAGGCTAATCAAAATCTGATGTCAGTTAAGCCGTTAAAATGACAGGGACAAAGAAATCCAAAAGAAAAAGAGCTGCATTTTCTTGTGACAAAAGCCAAGTAAACATTACAGTAAAATACAGTATGCTTCAACAAATCTGTCTCTGCTCTTAAAAGTGCAGAGCAAGTGAAAATGCAGGTATAAAAGATATTTTTAAAAAGCAGGGATTAAAATTCATCTGTCCCCCAAATATGCCCCTTCAGCAACTATATTGTATCTTTATCTAAATTGCAAAGTTACCTTTGGGCAGCTTTTAATATAATATGACCTGGAAGAGGTTTCCGCTCTGCTTCTTGATAATTCCACACAAATGGATCTATAGAAGAAGACTGCATGTGGCAACCAGGAAATAATAATCCACTAACACCTCAGAGTGTGCCTTCATGTGCTTCACCAGGTTATAAAGCATGTGTCAGCTAATTACAGGAGCAATTATGCCCGTTTCATTCATTGTTTTGTCTGAGAAACTTTTTATGTCTACCTATTACGGCATTACAAAACTGGAATTCATTGCCCACTACAATCAAAGATATACATACATATTCCACCTTCACAAAATACCTTAAAACATGGCAGTCTGATAACTATTACTGTGCACATTAATCTGTCTGATGTGACGTGTGTTTGCTGTGACATCATTGTTGCTGTTGCTCCATCTCTGCTGCCTGCCTCTGTTATGTCTTGTATGTGCTTTCAATGTGGCTTCTTGAGACTCTTCTCCTTGCTCTTGTCTCCTTTGTACTGTATTAACTGCATGGACTGCTTTAATGCCATTGCCACTATCTGTGCTTGTCTGTTTGTGTGCCAGTTTTTTGTATGTTTTAACCCTTTTTGTTTAGGCCTGCTGTTATTATAGATGTAATGTAACTGATTTTAATATGTTAATCATTGTATTTTAGGATGCCTATTGTCAGCTGGCCGGGGACTACAGCTGGAAATTAGCGGTTGAGGCTAAAGCTGCTCCTTTTTACTGTGTATAGTTCATTAAAAGGGACTGTCCACGACATTATAAACTAATAAACTAAACTAAATAAATGGCTATAATAATCCTCGTATTGTAAGAGGGAACCAGGAGCCCTTCAAGGTCCTCTGGGGGCTCCTGGAAACCACTGGGAGTCAGTGATTTGGGAGATTGTTTGTTCCCTGTGATGCCACTAGATGTCACACAACCAAGCACCAGCTGTATCTGCTGTATCTGTCTTTACAAGCGGAGTCTGTCTTCATCTGTTAGAGCTCACAGCCAGTGTCATGGCTAGTAAGCGCCCACTGCTTCTGAATATTGATCGCTCATTGTGATGAATTAGTGCAGATTGATGCCGCGGAGCTTCGAGGAAATAACAGTCATGTGGTGAGATTTGTGCGTCATTGGGGACCCCGGCGGTGGCCGCGATGTGTACTGTTTCTGTTACGTCGTGTCTCAGACCAGAGTGAGGGGGTCAGTAAGTGCACACACCGATCACCGATCAGCGCGTTAATTGAATCCATCAACCGACCAATCCGTCGCGACCGGTGCGCCTCAACCCGGATGACCTCCGGAGTGACGGAGAGAGTGCGGAGGGAGCAGCGCCGGAGGAGATGCGCATATCTGCAGGTACACTAGCGCTGTCGTAAAACGGGAGTCGGGAGCAAGTCAGCAATCATTAAAGCGATGCCAGGCGTAACCAAGTACAATTTAGTGGATGACGCGCACGATTTGAGGATCCCCATGCACAACGACGAGGTGTTTAAGCATGGGGTCTGCTTTGAAGCAAAGGTAAGGACCCTCTGCAACAGATACTTTCTGGGTGGCAGGAATGAGAGCATGTGGTCATCATCACTGTATGTGTCAAACAATGAAATGAGGGCTATTGATGTCACTGCTACTGTAACAACAAGCATATATTTTCATCCATGGCTTTATGTGATGTTGATGGTGTTTATTGGCAATATAACATTTTAGATTTTTGTCCACTTTGCATCACTTTGAAATGTTTGTGATTTTATCATTTTTTACCTTACATGCATGGAGAAGTGTTGCTTTAAATGATGACTTGATGAATGCTGACATCATTTCGGTTATATAATTTTTGACAAACCTTTGATGAGTGCAGAACAATAAGAGTGTTTTTACATTGCTGTCTTTGGTTTCTGGCACCCAACAAAATCAGTGTGTAGTGTAGTGTTATAGGGCTGCAACTAACTCATGGTAATTTCATTATTGATTAATCAAGTAATTGTTTGGTCTATAAAACATCAGAAAACTGATAAATTCCATCACTATTTCCTCTAGACCAAAGTGATCGCATCAAATGTCTTGTTTTCAACAGTCCAAAACCCAATATATTCAATTTACCATTATGCAAGACAAGGGAAAGCAGACAATTTCTTAATTTTGAGAGGCTGGAACCATCAAATATTTGATCCTTTTGATGGAAAACTGGCAAATGATCAAAAAAGTTAATACATTTTTTTGTGGATCTACTGATCCACTAATCATTGCAGCTCTAGCATGTAATGATGTATTCATAGAGGAGGAATACTTCCAAAAATGTATGAAAAGCTGTCAAAACTATAATGGTAATCAACAATCTGCCAGCCCAGGCTTTTCCCCAGGTGGTCAGTGGTATTCATTCCCTCAAACTGTCAATCTTTAAACCTTTTTCTGACATTTTGCAGTACATTGGCAGTTTGGAGGTGGGTCGCCCCGGCAGCCGGATGGAGATAGTCGCAGCTATGAGAAGAATCCGAGTAAGAAACTTAAATGTGTGACTTCACTGAACCAGACTGCTGAACTTGACCCTTGTGACAGCAGTCTAAACATATTAACAATGACCCTGGAATTGATGCTGGTGCATGCACATTAACTCTCTCTCTCTCCTGTGTTTTATGTCTCACCTTGTGCACGGTGCTCAGAGGATCTTTACTCTCCTCATCATCCTGCTTATACATAAATCACTAGTCTGGTAAAACTACACGCTCGGCAGATTCAGTGGTCTGTCAGAAGCAGTTTAAATCACGGCAGGATTCATAGGACAGCACCGATTTTATGGCTGAGGAGAGATACAAGGTGCAGGTTTATAAATGAAACCAACATCTCTCAAGCCACCCTTTAGAACAAAAAAAGGCCACCGGAAACACAGACGATGCCTTGTCATTACACACAGCACTGCAGTGTTACAGAGAAGACAGGGAGGAGAGGCTTTAGCTGCTTGTCAGCTGTTGGATCTAATCTAACAACCAAGTTATTGAGTCAACCAGAGGTCAGCCACATCCTCAGTGACATCCGGACGCACTTAATCCTGATCCCTCATGTACAGTGCAATATAATGGCCATTTGATTGTACTGGCAGAAATTTAGTGATGCTGTATGTTTGAGTTTCCTCCCTTAACATATCATTCACGGATCTCAATGATTTGGGATTTTTACAGTTTTTCTCATAATGCATTATAAAAGAGCCTTTGATACAGCAGATCAGATGAAAACAATATACACACCCAATGTACAAGGTAATCCTATGGCTGCTAAAAACCTTGTTGGCCAAATCTCTGTAATGTACCTTTTTTTATCTGTCCTTAAACAAACCAATTTTATTAAAATGTTGTGTTATGTAGCTCTTATCTAAAAGCAGAGTTTGCAAAATGCTTTTTTGCAAGCCTTCAATGCAAATATAATAAATGGAAGGAGATGAAAAAATAGAAGAAAAGAAAATGCATTAAGAGACAAATAGTATGTGAATATGAATACAATACAACAGCATGATATTAAACGTGGGCGAGATTAAGGTTGATAGCATAAAAGTAAGTCGGTAAAAGAGTCTGTACTCTTTGTGAGCGCTGTAATGGCTCAGTAATTAAGAGTCTCTGCTCCTGCGGGGCACGGACTCTGAATATTCAAAAGCTGACTTGTCCTTAAAACACTCGCAGTGGCTTAGAGATAAGATGAGAGGTGGGTGTACACAACCTGTAGAGCATTGGTTGTGCTTGGGAGTGGTAGCTGAGTGATGTGCATGAAAATTTAGCACGAACACCTCCTGTGTTGCACTTCATCGCCCTCCGACAGCAGTGTGTTTGGAGATGGATGGTCCTTTTGTCCCAGTTTACATGGGGCTGCATGTACACATTGTGGGAGTTGTGTCCTTCACTTGAGCATCTGCAATGGAGGAAACCTCCCACACAACAATAAGACGGATGAACTAGAGAAGAGTGTATGACCAGGAATAAGCGCCCATTGAATCTTCTAATAATGCACTTTTCTCCTGGGTATGACACAGCTCAGACAGGCTTATAGTGCTCCAGATTCAACAGGGCTCAAATCACCATATGACTTGCTATGTAATAATTGTAATAATTATCCCTTTTCTTTACTTCCTGTGAGATTTCTTTTTTGATCTGAAAAGTCAGTATAAGAATGAGAAGACAGTTCCAATCCTGATGAAAATAATCTTCATTTGATCAATTAATCATCTGATGTCGGACATTGTTGTTGTTTCAGAGCAAGGCGCGTTATTTCAGATAAATACTGGTTGTTCTTAGATCTCTGGGCCCTGTTATACGGAGCCTGCAGTGGAGGCAGAGGGTACAGCATCAAGCAGTAATCACGGAGAGGGATGAAAGTGTCCCACAAATGTCGGCCTCCCTCTGGGAAGTCTGCCTTTGAAAGCTTAAACAGCTCCTAGGAATAGAAACTGACAGTGTTTACTCAACCTCACATTTCCCCTAAGAAGAAGATTGTAAAACATTCAGAAATATCCTCCTGTCTGCATGATTCCTTACCTCTATTCCAATATATCATTTATCTTGTGTAAAGAGCTCCATCTCAGCAGGTCCATGTGATATTGAATTCTAGTCACACCTTATAATAATCTATTTGGTTTGAGTTCACTTTTGGATTACTTCTTTTTTGCCAAACTTGAATGTTAATTTAAATATCATTTTCCTTCACAGTATGAATTCAAACTGAAGAATATAAAGAAAAAGAAGGTCAACATTGTCATATCCACTGATTTTGTCAAAGTGATTTTGCTCAAAAGGAGGAAGGTCAGTCCTGTAAAATGTGACTTTATTTGAATTATATCTTTTTGTCTTTTCAGCTCTGTCACTTGTCAACCCATGTGTTTTTGTGTCGTAACAGAGAAAAGGGTGGTCATGGGATGAGAATACGATCTTGGTGACGCAGGATCCCATCTACAGGTAGGCCCTCCTGATGGTATTAAATCAAAGCCAAATAACCAGTCAGCTTGTAACCAACAATATTGACGTTTGTCTTCCTTTTAACAGGATTTTCTATGTCTCACATGATGCCCAAGACTTGAAGATCTTCAGTTATATAGCGAGAGATGGCCAGAGCAACATTTTCCGCTGCAATGTGTTCAAGTCGAAGAGGAAAGTAGGTTTGATTCCCGCTAAACTGAAAATGCTTAACAGACAAGTCTGGTGATATTACATATTTTTCTTATCGTCAACAAATCCAATGAAAATACCAAAACCAACATGGAATTGATGCTACTTATAAGTATATATTAGCCTGATGTATCTTTTTCCTCTGTGCACAGCTATTTTATGAAATTATACTTAAAGGTCCCATATTATGCTAATTCTCAGGATCATACTTTTGAGTATGAACCTCGAAAAAGCCATGTCTGCTCTGATTGGTCAGCCTTTTTTTAGGTCTTCTGCATCTGCTCTCTCTGCACCATCATTGCAGCCGGGGAATGACTGTAACGACACTGTAGCAGCACTTTATACCTATATATAGTAAAGTTGTGACATCACAACTGTACAGAAATCCTGATGGCTCAGTTGAAGGCACAGTTTCTGAATACAGGCTGTGTGCATTTCTCTGTGGATTGAACATTTTATATAGCATGTCGACCTGCTTTATAATAAAAAAAGACATGGAAATCTCACTTTTTACAAAATGGTAACCTTTAAAATATAGTAAGTGAGCTTTAGATGTGCACCTTTTGGACAGGCTAACTGTTTACCACTTTTTCCATTCTTTGTGCTAAGCTAAGCTAACTGGCTGCTGGCGGTAGCTTTATTTTAACCAAACAGACACGAGAGTGGTATCAATCTCAACATCTAACTCACGCCAAGAAATCATAAGCATGTTTCCCAAAATGTCAAACTATTCCTGTAACAATGTACATCTTCAGTAAGAATGAATGTGCTTGGCACTGAGAGCAACAGAACAGGTGGGGAGAGGTTGCAAACTTAGTATTGAGAGACGGACAAACACATTGTTGGTTTTGGTATTATCATGGATTTGTTGAAAATTACAAAAAATCTCCAGATTTATCCTTTCAGGAACCACAGCAAGTCAATAATTGCATTTTGTTTTCCCCTGCATGCTCTGCACATAGCTTCTAATGATGATATTATGCCCGTTGTCTCGTGATGTATTGTCCTGTTGGACCTCACATATGGCCAGTTATTCTGAGAATTGTGCTAAAATGCTTATGAATCTCCACATATCAGCATATCAAGCAGATACATTATTTCCCTCCATGACAAAGACAGAGCATCAGTCAGGTTGATTCCCATCCCTTCACCATGGATACCAAACTGACAGTGACTTAGTGAAGCTGAATACTAATCATCCTGGTGGGGAGAAAGAAAAGAAGACAGGCTTTTTTACTTAGCTGTTTAAAGACATTTTCACCACTGCCGACTGAACACCCACCATGATGTTAGGGATAGGCAAAAAGTGGTGCCTGACTACCTCCCCAGGGCCGCAGAGCCTTATCTGGGTGCTGCAGACTAAGCATGTGTGTTGAGTAGGAGGAGATGGACCAGCTGATAAAAGGAGATTTGAGTTATTTTCATCACGGCATGTTGTTGCCCAGCAGGGCTTAGATGTCAGCTCAGAGTACCAACAGAGCCTTTTTCAAAACAAAGAGGCCCAGAGGACAATTTCAAAACAAAATTCAATTTTGAATTGATGGAGCAAAATGTAATTTCATAAATCATTTTCATCACTTTATCCCTGTGTTATTTTGCAATTTCACTTGATTGAACTGCTTTCTTTTTTTTGCTGCTTTCTCTCATTTTGGTGGCTTCTGTGTAATTTAAAGTAAGGGTACTGTCTCTGATTGTTGACCTGATGATGATGACACACCTGAGCCTCCTGCAATGACAACAAACTTCATCTTCACTCGCTCTGCATTAAAAGTTATGTGACTCTGAAATAGAACAATCCATCACTATGACAGCAGAATGTATGCAGAGCAGATAAACAAGGACAAGTAGCTGATGCTTTGTGCTCATAATATCTTCGACTTTAATTCTTCTTTCTCTCCTCCTGTTTCCCACAGTCTTCATTTTTAACCTCCCATTCTGTCTCCCTATTCCCCATTTTCTTCCTGCGCCTATTTTTCATTTTCTTTCTCTTTGCATGTGCACACACACACGCTCATCCATTCACTTTTCTTCCTGTGCAACTCTTCTGGCATTTCATTTTCGCCCCTACTGTGCCCCTTCATTTTTGCACCCTCCCGTACTGTGCCCCTGATCTCAACACCCCAACACACACTTTTTTTCTGTGTCCTCCTTTGCAGTCTCAGGCCATGAGGATCGTGCGGACAGTGGGTCAGGCATTCGATGTGTGTCACCAGCTGACCCTGCAGCAGAAAAGCGATGATCAGGAGGATGAGGAGGGGAAGGCAGAGGAATCAGAGGCAGTGCCAGGTGACTCACACCTACACACAAACACACACAAAAGTTCATCCACAAATCCCTTCTTCTTCTCCGTCCTGTCTTTGTCTCTCTCCATCCCATTCTCCTTCTGTCTCACACACAAACTCAATGTTCTTTCTTTTCCTCACACAACAACACATAAACTCCCAGGCCTTCTCTTCTCTCCCTCTTGCTTTTTCTCTCTCACAAACAAAACACCTGAGCGCCTGCAGAAACAAGAAACATCTCTCTGAGAAAAGATGTCATTATCCACCACTGCCAATTTCTTTTCAGCCACTTGCCCTGCTGCAGCTGCAGATGAGTTTTGGTAAGTCGGGCAAGCCATTGGTCAAAGACCTTGCTTGTGTGTGGGCTTCTGCCAGCTCTTCGCCTGCGGCTGCTGCTGTCACTGCCTCTAGATATGTTGCAAACTATAAAGCTCAAAGTAAAAACTGCATGCAAGTCCCCCCACCCCTTTATATGTATCTGCTCCCTCTGCAGCAAAGAAGAGGTTTGCATTGTCAGAGGAGACCGAGCTTGAAGCCACTACAGAGGAGAGCATTGAGTGTGTCTCCTCATCAGACCTGGAGAAGAGTAAAAAGGACGAGGCCCTCAGTAACAATGACAAGGTAGAGTACAGAAGTCCTTGATCATTTCGGTGTTGATTACACAAAGCCCTGCTATTTTCTCACACAGGGATTTTTGTACATTGCAGAGATGAAGACAACCCTGCAATGTTTCCACTCAGCTAACATATAGTGCTGCAACTAACACATTTTCATTACCAATTATCATTATCAATCTGCCATTCATTTTCTTAATTAATCTGTTGATTATTTAGTCTAGAAAGTGGAGGAAGATAGTGAAAAATGCTCCTCGCAATTTCCCAAAACTCAACGTAACTTTTTCAAATCACTTGTTTGTGCGACCAACAGTCCCAAAAGCCAAACATCTTCTATTTACTTCCATATAAGACTAATAAAACAGCAAATATTCATATTTGTGTTTAAAATGACTTAAATAGCATTCTACCAATTTTACAAATCAAGTTTAATGTACTCATCATGAGGAGTACTAGTCAGACAAACGCGTTCAAATGCTTTCAAGTTGCATCATGGGAAATGTAGGATCCAGAATTCTTTTTCAGAGTTTGACCCATACTAGGCACTAAAAGTCAGGATATCTGCTGAATCCCTGGAGTCTCCCTTAAATGACTTATCGATTACATTTCTGTCAATCGTCTCATCGATTCATTGACTAACTGTTTCAGCTCTGCTAAAATTAAATTCCTTAAGTAACTTTTAATGCCTGTTAGTCCTGCTCCTGAACTGCTTTCCCCCTTCCACACAGACATGACACAAACAACTTATTAGATCAATCTCTTTTTCCCTGTTGCATTTACATAAATCCTTCTGGGAGGCGCACAGCTCACAGAGAGGGTCATGGGGAAAGTTTGGCCTCATAACGAGCTGTATGAAGATCAGAAAACAAGCATATACTGCTACAGCTCATTTTCCAACCAAGTCTCTGTGGCACTGTCAGCTTAATAGTGTTGTGTTGGCGAGGAGCTAATTGGTTTGAATTAAATGGATATTACATCTAATAACATGGTTACCTGAAAACAAGAAAATTAGCTTTATTATTTCATTATTTGATACAACTTTGCCACAATCAAGCAACAAATGCTTTGTATGTGTCCAGATCTTACATACCAATTTCCCTCTCTCACCAGTGTGTAATCATCCTGACCCAGGTCAAGTGTCCTTCACAGTCGAGCATTATTGACAGGACAGTCTACCATATTGATTTCCCATCTCATATATAACACAGATAAGTCATTTTCTTCACGGTTGCTCTTCTCACAGCAGCACTCTAACATAATGGTGTGAGTCATAATTTCTGTATGGACAGCTGCCCATCCGTTCAATCTATAGGTTTATTTATAGATTCCGCTGATTCAATCCCCATTAAAACACTATCTCCACAACTAGATTAAATGCTATTTTAGACCAGAAATGTCTTTGACATGATTAAAGTAAAATCTACAGTATAACTGATTTGTCATGAACTCAATTTAAAGCTATAATCAATATCTTTGTGTTAGCAATGGCTCAAATGACGACCTATATGTGAAAGGAGTCACTCATTATGACACACCCATAGACCCTCTGCAGTTCCCCTTAGCGCTACGAAGCGGTTTAGCATCTTGACTAGCTGGTGAACATAGTGAAGAATTATGCAGCTAAAGAGCCATATGTTTTTATTGGGAGTAGAGACAAAAACAGAGCTAAAAGGAGTAATAAAAAGTACAGTGGGTAAATATTAGCATGGCTGTACCAAATAGTTTTAAGATTTGAAGCTTTATTCATAACGTTGACTTTTTTAGGGTGATGACGTCATAAAATATGAGGACAGACATTAAAAGCTTAATTCGAAAACCTCATTTGTGTTTACAGCTTGTTTCCACTGCCCCCACTGCCGTCGTGTAGTGGGTTTACATTTTTAACTGATACTTCCAGCAGAAAAAGGATTCAAAGGTCTGAAATATCAGTAAATGTCATGCTTTGTTGTCAACAGGGATGAAAAGTGTACTAGAATACTTTACTTAAGTAAAAGTAACATTCCTTTAAAGAGTCGGTGCAAAAACCAATACTAGGCTTTTTTAAATTGAATAGCCTGACACTTCTCATAGAATCTACAGTAGAATAAAACATCACTAAGACAACAACACAAATGCATAAACACACACACACACTCCATTCCCTAGCAACATTGAAACTATTAGAGTTAGAACTCATACACCGCGTTTGTTGTACTCACCTGTCTGAACGCAAGTCTACTAGTTACTAGTAATAAAGTATTTAAAAGTACAAGCAGCCTACCCAAAAACCAAACAGTTTTGTTAAAGTAATGAGAGTAAATGCAATCCGTTCCTTCCACCCCTGGGTGTCAGCCCCTCAAAATCAAAGACCAAGCTCTTCTTTATACACGCACCTCACAGTCCACCTGTTATTCAAGTGGAAATCTATCACAGAACCAGGCAGCAATACAAAATACTCATTGCATCAACAGCAGCCTTAATAGAGAAACCACAGTGTCTTAATTGATCTTCCTTTGGTGTGAAATACAACTCCCTCTTTATTCATTTTTTATTTATTTATGCCATACATACAGCACAAAGAAAACCATTTGTTGTGCTGTTGTAGGTTATTTTTGGAAGATGTTTAAAATCAAATCAGGAACTGAAGTTGCATTAAATGGTGGAACTAGGCATCACAAAATGTCCTCGGGAGGCCTTGAACATCAAGCAGCAATGATGATATATAGTGGTGGTCCATCTGTGGATTTTTTCTATCTGAATGAAAGGCAACAGTCGTGCTGCTGCCGGTGCAGCGTATCTTTTCTGTCTCTCCCCAAGGAGCTCATACTGGCAGAGAGAGACTGTCAGTTTTTAAACCACGTCTTTAGATGTGTTACTACTCACACACTTTCATATGATGTTTTACTTTCCACTGTTACTCCATTATTTAGGATTATTGTTTTTCCTACCCTATACTTAACTTTTCCCCCCATCTCCTTTACAGCCCATCCACAGCTCTCGCTGTGATGTATTATATTTTGTTAACTTTATTTAAAGTGGTAATATGCATGAGGTTTTCCATTGCACGGTTCAAGGATGACGTAGCAATCAAGTCTGGGACTGTGATGTCTTTTTCCTTGTATTTCTCACAATGAGTTGAATTTCTGCGGGTGGTGCTTATGTTTCTATGTGTTTATGGTGGCTGTGATCACTCCAGCAAAAAAGACATTCCAAGGAATGAAAACATCACAGGTACTTTTCATTAACTTATTAATGCAGTTAGAAGTAGTAGAGCCCAATTTACTGTCATCTCTGTTGTAGGTGTCTGATGACCCATCTCTCCTGCTGGCCTCCCCAATCCTTGGAGCCTCTGTGTCGGGTCAGTCGGCAAAAGAGGCTCCCTGCTCTACAGAGCACCAGGTCCAGCTCCTCCAGAAACAACTGCAGCAGCAGGAACAGCAAGCACTGGCAGCTTCAGAGCAGGTACTGATGGTAATTCTTGTTTCCTGTGGAACCACATCTATGACATATATTTCTTTCTTTTTTTTTGTTCCTGATGAAACTCCTAATGGCAGCTTTGGTCCATATATTGTTTACAGTTTAATGAATTTATTCAAGTGCAACGCCTTTTATCAAAATAAAAAAAATGAAGACTACAACATAAGTTCTAAATATATCTGTATAGAACGTAATGTACACATGGGTGCCTGGATGGCTCAGTTGGTAGAGCAGACGCCCATATGTAGGGGTTTACTTGGGTTTGACCCCAACCTGCGGCCCTTTGCTGCATGTTGTTCCCCCTCTGTCTCCCCTTTCATTTCTTCAGCTGTCCTGTTGATAAAGGCCTAAAAATGCCCAAAAAATCGATCTTATGTACACATAAGCTAGATCAACAAGACTAAAGGGGCTTTCAGACGAGCTTTCAGCAGCTGCCGCCTGGCAATGTTGTTTATTGCCCTGACTAAAAACATAATACTTGTAGACAAGACTAAATTTGAAATTGACTGAATTTTTAGAGCATGTTGGTTTGAGGTATTACCGTAAAATGCACATCAAAATACCCTCATTAATATTATTGGAAAACGTTGTGATGCTTGACACAAAATGTTCAAGCACATAATGGAGCGATGCACTATTTCCATTTTCAATCAGTGGTGTGTTAAATACGACGTGGCGAGGCATTTTGGGTTATTAAATTCTCACCTCTTTAATTCCTTTAAACCACTACATACACTTTTGAAAAGTTTCACATCAAATTAAATATGCATGAGCCGTGGGTTTTAAGGCCTTTAAAGACTTGAAGCTTTAGAGTTTGCAGCTGGCATTAGCCGATCTCATTAACAGGGATTTGATTCATAAAGTTAATTCATAGTGCTGATGTGTGCTGGTTTCAGCCTGTCTCTTCTAATGTGGTCTCTGGAGTAACAAAAATATTTCCTTAAAGTTATTAATGTCTAAAAGTGAAACTTTTGACCCAGCACACTCTAAACTTAGGAGCCACTGTGGAATTGCCTATCAATACCAAAATTGTGTGTGTGTGTGTGTGTGTGTGTGTGTGTGTGTGTGTGTGTGTGTGTGTGTGTGTGTGTGTGTGTGTGTGTGTGTGTGTGTGTGTGTGTGTGTGTGTCGGCCTGTCCAGGTCCATGTACTTCAGGAGCAGCTGTCGGTGGAGGTGTGTGCGCGGACTGAAACCCAGGACAGAGTGCAGAGGCTGCTGCAGCAGAACACTGACCTGCTGCAACACATTTCCCTGCTGGTCAAACAGATCCAGGAACTGGAGCTCAAATCTGCTGGCCACTTAACATCTAGTAAGTGGAAGTCTGCAGTTTTAGCTTTTTTTCCTCTCATTTACATTATATATTTTATTTTGTTTGGTTGCCTCAAATCTTCCTATTCTTCCATTCCAATGTTTTCTTCTCTACGAATTTATGTCATAAAGTCATCCTTTTCTACCTTCCTCTCTTTTCCCTTCATCACTTTCTTTGAGTGTCGCTTTCCTGTCGTTATGGCTCCTTTTCTCATACACTTCTGGCATGCAATTAATTATGCCATGGCAGCCCTCTCAGAGGATTCAGTACTGCTCTCCGCACTCCCCTCCCTGCCTTTAGCCAGTGGCAATATGCTACCGTATAGTAATGAATGATCAAATCCTGTCAGCACAGACATCATCCCTCTCCATATAATCTCATTGGTTTTGCTCAAACCTCTCTTCTCATGTCTTCTATCTCTGTTTACATGTAATAACCACCAATTTTCTCCATGCTTTGTTTCATTTTACACATCATTCTTTTGATATTTTTTTTCATTCCTTAGTGGGATCCCAGGACAGTCTTCTAGAAATCACTTTCCGCGCCAAGCCCCCCAGCTCTTCTTCATCTATGGGTCCTTTTGCAGCTCAATCCCAGGTCCAGATTAGTGACGGTGCCTGGGTCTCCGCCGTCCCCGGGCCCTGCTCTCCAGGCACCGACACCAGCCATCTTGGGCTCAGCGGCAGTGGAGTTCGTCTCGAGTGCTTTCGCTTCACCTCCCGTGGGCCGGACAGCCAGGAGCAGGGCCAGGACACAGGGGAGACTCCCAGTGACGGAGCCCCGGATGAAAGCTCGCTGCTGGGGGAGCAGGTCCTTGGAGCCCTGGAGCTGCTGCGATTTAGGGAGTCGGGGATCGGGTCGGAGTATGAATCAAACACAGATGAGAGCGATGACCGGGACAGCTGGGGGCAGGGGGAGGGAGTGGGGGCTGACGGTGCCGCTCAACTCTTTAACGTGCTGAATGCAGAGAGTCTGTCGGACTGCTTAGGGGATGAGATGGCTGTGTAGTTGTGCTCTTAAAGCTGCTCAAGGCAACATTGCACGTATACACCACCCCAATGAGAAACAGCTGAAATTCAGAATCTGAAGGACTTCATAACAATATAATACATCAGTAAACTGCATTGTCGACAGAGCGTTCACGCTCCACTGTTCTGTTTTGGTTTGCTACTTCCTGTGCACTGAGAAAATGTCCCAATTGTATGAGTGGTGCAAGATTTATTAATAGAAACAGAGATGCAGAAAGTATAATCAATTGATGGATTTGTTCTCAATGTTTAATTCAACTCCATTGCAGCTCCAAAACAAGGTACAACAGGTGTGTTTATAGTTTGGAATTTGGCGTAGTGCAGACTTATTCAAACCTTGGACTGTCATATAGTATAAACACTGTTGTGTTTCAGGCTCCATCTCTGCTGTCTGTGTGCGTGTCAGTTTGATGGTTGCTGTACCTTACATCCTTTTGGTTCCCTGACTCTCTGGACTTGTTACACTGTGGTTGTGTCTGTGTTTATGGAGTTGTGACACATCCGGCGTGGATGTGGTCATTTTCTTTGCTGTTTCCCAGTGAAGATCTGTGGAGAAAAGACCCCTTTGCCAAGTCTGTCTGAATATGCTAACACATTTTTTTGGAGTGTGAAAATTAAAACCTTACTGTGCTTGCTATGACACGAATCTGTAATTACACATGGGTTTAAAAAATGAGCATGTATCTCTCATGGTCTGATTTATTTCACAGTTTTCTATTCATACTAATCTTCATCCTGTTTTATATTATTGAAGAACACTTTCTGATTAGGTGATGCTGTGTCTCAGAGGAAAACATTGCACTGCTACAACCTTGTCTCTGCTGCTTAAAAATGCAACCACAAAGTACTGTGAGTATTATTTGTTAATGCCGTACTGCAGTAACCATAAACTGCTGCGTCACTGTTGTTCCACCATTCAGATGAATTCCTTGGAAAGTCTGGAACTATCATAAATAAAGTTACTAGCACAGCACTCCAATTTAATATTTTTATTGCCACACAACGGACATTTCGGGCAGCACCCTTCCTCAGCGTGTGCATGCAATTACAAAAACCTGAAAACCAAAGACCAAAGTCCTGTACTACCAATTCAGATATGGATGGAGGCATATAAGACTCCTGGACACGTTCCTATTCTTCTGGCTAACTGTCACACTGACTCCACCTCGCTGACTGTGAGCCAGATCTCTGAATCACTGAATTGAGGAAGTGTGAGCTCTTTCCAAAATCGATTAATCTCTTCCTGGCCCTGTCTCTCTCCCTCACCCACCTTCCTCCCCTCTTTTCCTTGAAGCTTGTCACCTCTTCCCCACTATCCAGCACTCACAATCTATCTGCTGTATCCATTATTTCTCTGTAGATCTCTGTCATTTCTCTCCTTGGTGTAGTGAAGTGTACTAAACATTATATACTAAACAAAATGCACTTGTGGAATTACATGCCCTTTCTCAAATGCCATCTGGTGTCATGGTAAATGTTCAGTGTAAGTTACTAATTGCTGAAATACATCAATGGGTGAAATAACCAGAAATGTGTCTCTGACGTAATGATAAGCAGCACCAGTTCCTGGGCTGACCTTTTCAAAATGTTTTCCTCATTAGTATTTATAACTGGTTGAGAAAATGGGATGCGGGAGGTCTTTTGTGAGGAAGATGTCTCTCTCTTATTATTAGAGATACACCAGCTGTGGTCATTAAACAGGGTCATCTCCCATTAGGCTCACTGTGTGTACGGACAGCCACAGCTTGATGTACCACTGCAGATAAGCTGGAAAATATGAAAAATATCAGCCATTACCTGCCCACATCCAGCCACAACACCCTGCAAACTCTACTAGTGCAGCTGCAGCTCACACAGAAAGTGGGCGGCTTCCAGGACGCGGCCTCTAGTTTGGTTTGCTTGATTATAATGAAAAATGGTCTGTAGTGTCATTCTGCTCGCCCCCTCTTGCATTCTGCAGGTAAAATGAATTCAATAAAACATTGTTTCACAGTACATGCAGTGTAAAATGTATCCCTAGGTTTGGTCTTTTTAGCCTAGTCTATATCCACAACGTTCCACTTCCAGGATTGTTCAGGTGCTGCCGGAACAATCCGCTTTCTTTATGTTGGCATTTTAAGCCCCGGTCGATTTATGAGGACCATGGTTAACTGCTCCTCAGATCTCTGCAGGGTAAATCCAGACAGCTAGCTAGACTAGCTGTCCAATCTGAGTTTTCTGTTGCACGACTAAAACAATCTTTAAACGTACACGTTCCACCCATCAAGTTCCTTCTCGAGGCTATTTTGCAAAGGTGCCGTTGTTCTGTGCGGAGCTTAGAGCCGCCCAAGAAGATTGTGATTGGTTTAAAGAAATGCCAATAAACCAGAGCACGTCTTTCTCCCATCCCGGAACGCTGTGTGGACTAGCCAGACCCTCCTCCGCAGCGCTGTGGAGGAAGGTCTGGCAATGTGAGACTATTTTAGCTAGGCTAGCACTGTGGTTCTAGGGATGGCACCATCAGTCAGTCGGTCCACCACTCCAGTCCAGACTGAAATTTCTTAACTACTGTAGGATGGATTGTCATAAAATGTTCACTAATATAGTAAAATATCAAAATATATAAAATAAATTGGCATACAAGTTGTAAGGACATTCATGGTTCCCAGATGATGAATCCTAATGAATGGTGATCCCCATCTTTCCTAACATTTTTGTAAATAACACTTAATTTGCTTTGTTGCAGAGTCAGATGAGAATATCAGTACCACTCTCATGACTTAATGTCTTAAGTCTGTAATTATTATTATAATTAAAGTAGTAATTAGCCAGTTAGCTTAGCTTAGCATAACGACTGAAAACAGTAAAACCGCAGGACTAGCTCTGTCTGAAGGTAACACAATCTGCATACTACTGTAATACCACTCTTGTACATTAAATATGAAGCTGCCTGCTGTAGCAGGTTAGCTCAGCTTAGCACAACGACTAGAAACATGGGTATGAGCTATTTTACAAGATGCCATGTAATTACATCTGTATAATCATTAAAGATATTTATTGATTAGCAGTTAGCAGTCAGGGATCATCAGATGTGGCCTACTGAAAACCCTTTAAAGTGTTATTGTTTCAAGATAAGTAAGTGTGTTAAAACAAAAAGAATGTGACTTTGACTATAGCCTAGAATAGTAATGAAAGTCTCTTTTTTCTGTTGCCATTAAATTTACATCGCTCTTTGTTTTGCCATAGGTTTTCACACATAACATCCTGAAGAAATATTGTCACTTGTTGCTGCAGCAGCAGTTTTAAATGACTGTGAGTAGAAAATAAAACTTTTTCAGTGTTTAATTCTGTTAAATTTACGCCAGTTTAGGGTACTTAAATAATGGAAAATGAATTAATTATGAACTGTTCCTATTGTAAGTTTTGAATTGTAAATGTTATATGACATAGAAAAAGTTAGGAGACATCTGCACATAATTTACATAGCTACTGTGTGCTTTTCTATGCTACCACACCATTCTGATTCTGATTAAAAACAAGCATCTGCCTCCTTTCCGCTTTAGCGGCTGTGTCAGTTTTACTTTTAATCCCAGCTGTGATTCATCTTGTTTATATGCAGTGATATTTTTTTTCTGAAACATGTCTCCCTCTCTAATTAGCAGGTTCTCCTCTGCAGAAAAATGAACTTCAGTTTGTTTTTGTCAGTAGCTCTATGTAGAATCTGCCAGATACTGCTGCTCTCAGCTGCATCTGCGGGCCATAATTGAAACCATTTGTGGATCAGGTGGAATTCTGGGATTTTGGCCTCACCTCAAAATCCCAAAGCTTGTTATTTTCTCTGTGTCTTTCCTCCGGCCAGAAAGACTGTTACATCAGCCTTCGTTTCCTCTCTCCCTCTCTCTCTCTCTCTCTCTCTCTCTCTCTCTCTCTCTCTCTCTCTCTCTCTTTTCCATTCCCAGTCCTTCAGAGGAAGAAGGGGTCAGCGACTCAGTGCTGAATGCATCAAGTCACAGTCGATGTGGAATATCCCCACAGACAGATGGTTTCATAATAACGAGAGAAGAACTTGCAAAAGTAAGTCAAATCCATATTTTTTCTCATATGTTGCTATTACTGTAACCCCAGTGTCCACATTGACTTTGAAGGAAGTTTACGTCAGTTCAGCTCAGTATAGAGAGTGACATCATACAGGAAAATTCATTTTACAGGTTTAAGAAAAATATGAAGGTGAAGTAAGGTGCAGTATTTGTGCTTTATTTGGATTTTATTTGTATTGTTTTAAATGGTACCTCAAAAATAGACTGAAAAAAATTATTCCACTAGAACGTTAGTCAGCGATCATCATGTCAGCTCTCCAGAAATGGAAACTCTGCTGAAAAATGCATTACAGACATGGGTTTTCCCTCATAATGCAATATACTACAGTAAAACTACATTCTATACAAATCACACTGACACAGACGACATTGTCCCCACCAAATCTTTGGTGAACTCACCACGTGAAAGACTGTAAGTGCAGTTTGTGAACAGTGGTCTAACTTGTAGTAGAGTATACCATAGTGTGTTAGAGCCATAAGTCACTGAGACCTCCACAGGGCTTTTACAAGGTAAATAAAATGCAGGTACTGTGGTGGGAGAGAGCAAGACTCTGGTCTACAAGGAGGACTGTGTGTACATTTACCACTGTAGGTTTTAGGGCTGTCCAGCTCTATATAACTATTTGTAACATCTGAAAAATGTAGCACTTGAAATGTAACACTTATATTATTGAAATGCTTTATCTTTTATATTTCTATATTTAATTATTTCTTAACTCTTATAATGTAATTCTTATTATTTACCGCACACTAGTCTTTTAGCGCAGCTTTAAGAGTATGCCACCCTGCATTCCTGCACACATATTGTTTGTGTATGTGGCAAATAAAACCTTTGATTCCTTTAAATCATCTGAAATTTAAATATAAAGAACAGGATTTGCTGTGAAGACTTTGCTGACATGATATATGAAAACCTAAATAATAGTTACAGTAAGTTGTACTCCTAATCTCAAGCCCTGATCTACAACCTTTTAGGTGTGCGGCTCCTTGAAAAGAGAAGGTCATGAAGGTTCAACAGATCTCACACCATGTTGTCGTTATCCTGCTGGCTGCTTCTGTACAATCTCAAGTAAACCCAGGTACAGTAGACATTGGTATTTTACATCCATGTCGTTCTTTCTCAAAACAGATAGGGGTTCAATATCTCTCTCAAGAACACTGGTAAGACGTGTTGGTTGTTGCAGGGATCACACCTCAACGTTTTACTGTAAATGGAAATGCATGTGCCAGTCAGAGAATCAATAATATAAGTTTACTGTTATTTGACGTAGGTTAAGTTTTTAATGTGTGATTGAAGTATGAGCCAGTCAATGTGTTTTTTGTTATTTTGTTTTTTTTAATTGGTCTCAAACAATCAACATACTGTTAAAGATGAAAAAATCAGATGAAAACACACACAAATCAATCCTATTCCATCAAAAAAGAAAAGGATGAGTTCTTAAAGGAATGGATATGTCATATATAAGCTCAAAATAACCTCCTCATATTCCTGAGGGATACGCATGTTGACAAGATGGAGAAGGAAAGCAGTTTTAGGTGGGTGGGCTTAATGCAAGAATGTAATGTTGTGTGTGTGTGTGTGTGTGTGTGTGTGTGTGTGTGTGTGTGTGTGTGTGTGTGTGTGTGTGTGTGTTTGTGTGTGGGTGTGGGTGCATGCGTGCATGCGTGCGTGCGTGCGTCCATGTGTGTATGTGGTTTACCTAATGGTCAGACAGCAAATATCCCCAGAACAGGCAGACCTTTCACAAGCAGGGGGCATTCTTGGAAAAAAAAATTGAAAATTTGTAGGCGTAGTTGTAGGTAACACACACACACACACAAATGCTCTCATTTGACTTTCCCACTTAGAATATTTTCATAGTAAAAGGCTTATTTGTTATGCTGCTCTCAGAAAGTACATGTCAGGCTTTCGGTGTGGGAAGGTGAATAAAACACAGACGTCCCTTAATTGCCAGGTAGAGATGGTAAGAATAAACAGTGACACTCTGGTAGATGCAGTGAGCAGATGTACAGTGTGGTCACTGAATCATATTAACACTATAATGGAGCATCTGTTGCTGCCAAATTCATTTTATTACATAAGAGTTAATGCCCAGCAGAAGCCAGGGCTTTAAAAGTAAAAAATGTCTCTCACGTGGCTCTGGTATAGATTATGAAATATTGTGAAAAATGGAGAGCAGGCAGCTCAGAGGTCACTCCCATCTCATTTTGCTCAGACTAGCACCTACACAGTGATGCCTCTGTTTGGCTTCAGAGGCCTTGCAGGGCTGCAGGAAGGGGACTGGGAGGGAGGGATGAGACCTGACCACTTAGTTTACCCTCATTTCTCACATCCTGCAACAAAAAAAAACACAAAAAGGATAAAAACTCATGGCATGTGAAAGAATACAAGTCTCACACAATTCTTAATGTGAGCAGCATGTGTATCTGTTATGCTTCATGTGTTTATAGAAATCTGTCGATATCCTCTCGGAATGACCGGTGGGCAGATTCAGGACGAGGACATCTCTGCCTCTAGTCAGTGGTCTGAGTCAACTGCTGCAAGATTTGGCAGGCATGTTTGATGATACATTTCTTTTCTCATATCTTTATTCAGTTTCATTTGCATATTTTAAACCTGTCATTAGTAAGTTAGAGAGCCTGCAGGGTGTTTACTCAAATGTAATTCCAATGTAAGCAATATTTTATAGTCTTTTCTAGTCTTCTTTAGTGATCATCTGTAAAGTTTTGTTTCTTTTTAAGTGAAAATTCTTCTTCTATTCAACCCAAATGTACCACTTCTTTGGTTTCAAAAGACTGCCTTTTGAATTAGTGTTGCAAACAGCATTATGTGAAAGTTGATGAAACAATGTTATCTCAAGGTCCATTGAGTTGTTGTTCTGGAGCTTTTGATCAAATCGTGTGATTTTCATCAGCAGATGGATTGTGCTCCAGCTTGGTATCACCAAATGGCATATGAATATAAGCAAGTTCATTTAAAGTCATTTTGTGTGTTATCACTACGCATTCGTTGCTTTTCGCATGTCATTTCACAACATTTAGTCTCTGCTGACATATACTTTATTGTGACGTAGTATAAAGAGCGAGAAACTCCGTGTAGGGATGGGTCAAACAAACAGAGGTGTGATACCAAAAGTCAAATTTGATTTATTTATGTTGACTATTTAACTTACATACTGTACATATATTTAACAAACATTTACATTTACTTCTTTTAACCCAAACCAAGATCTTTTCCTAAACTTTACCAAGAAGTTTTGTTTGAATTAAATTGAAAACGGGGTGTTAAATGACACACAAAAAGCTTAAAATGCATAGACCCTATAAGGGGCTTGGTATTTATACGCCTTCCCATGAGATCATATTGCCAGAACAGCTACTAAATGGACCTTAAGGTGAGATTGTTTGGTCAACTGCTTTTTCCAAGGTCAGGAATTAAATTTGAAGCTCAGCATATGTGAAAGTTTCATGAGCTGGCTCCATGTTGAATAATTATAGTGCTGCTTTACCAGCTGTTGTCCAACAGCAATACAGAGTAGTGAAAGATGTTCTCATGCAAATGTGAATTATGTATAACTTCTTCCTCATGATTCAACATCTTTCCCCTTTTATCTATCTCTATCTTTTAATTATCATGCTCCTCTCGTACCTACCTGAACTCTTTTCCCTTCCCTTCTCCTCCCGTCTCCTCTCTTATTTCTTCCTCCTTTTCAGACTTGACTTAGACAACGGAGACGGTGACGGGGCCTGGTGTCCTGACATCATGTCAGAGCCGGATGGCCTCAAAGAGTATCTCCAGGTGGACCTGCGTTCACTGCACTTCATCACACTGGTGGGCACCCAAGGTCGCCACGCCGACGGCATGGGTAATGAGTTTGCCCAACGATACAGGATCAAGTACAGCCGCGATGGCAGCAACTGGGTGGGCTGGCATGATAGGAAGGGAAGGCAGGTGAGCATGTCTAGATATTACTGTCTGTCATTGTTTCAAATTCCAGACGTGCATGTATTATTCAATGTAGGTGGACATGTTATCACATGTCATAACATGTGGACATGTTGCATCAGGTGCAGTTGAAGGCTGGAGCAAAAATTGCCATGACAGGAGGGCCTCTAGAGACTGGGTTGACTTTGCACATCACAGTATTTACAGTTTTCAAACAGGTAGCTTATTTATATATGTGAATTAAATTAGATGAGGGGACAAAAACACAGACAGTAGTGTTAATAAGTTATAGCGGTTTAACCTAACATTATGACACTAATTCATAATAATTGTAACAAGGTGGTCAAATGTAACTAAGTATATTTGCTCAAGTACTGTATTTGACTTAATACTATCAATAATAATATAATATTTTTTAGGTACTTGTACTTTAATAAGGACTTTTTACTACTGTAGTTTATTTTTATTACATTTCAGAGGGAAATATTATACTTTTTACACCTCTAGATTTATTTAACAGTGTTTCTTACTAGTTTGACATATAAGACATATGCTGAGCTTATCAAATGTGTTGCAATGTAATAGATGACAACAATATATGAAATAGTTAAAATTAGCTACTTTTTCTAGTAACTTTTTCAGTGCAGGAATTTTACCTGTAATCTTTATATCACTGTATTGCTACTTTTACTAATGTAAAGGATCTGATCTGAAAACGTCCTCCACCACTGGCAAGAGATGACAAGAAGATAACATCTTCTTTGCAGCAGACAGAAGCAGAGTTTATGGGAAATTAAGAAACAGCTGAACTAGCAACAGCGCTGGCATGAGATAAAGGGAACCAATTTATTTACAGATTTGTCTAGGTTTTACATTTGTTTTGACAATCACACATATGTGCTGACAGGTTTCACTCAGTCAGTCTTATTCATGTCATCCGCGTCTCCTCTGCCAGGTCATTGAGGGGAACAGGAATGCATATGATGTGGTGCTGAAGGATCTGGAGCCTCCTATCATTGCTCGTTTTGTCCGCTTTATGCCTGTGACAGACCACTCCATGATCGTTTGTATGAGAGTGGAGCTCTACGGCTGTGAATGGCTGGGTTAGTCATTGCTTTCCATTATACAGAGTGCAACATCGTTACCTGGTTGCATTAGCAACACTTAGTTTATCTTTTTTTTAATAACCAAAAGTCCATATTTCCTTATCCATATCCATAATTTACCAGTTTCAGTATTGTCATAATATCTTATAAGCATGTGGTGAGTAAATCTCTGACCTTTGACCTGCCTCCTGTAGATGGCCTGACGTCTTATAGCATTCCAGATGGGCACCAAATGATCTACAGAGGCCTGGATGTCTACTTTAATGACTCTGTGTATGATGGAGCATCAGCTGATAGGTCTGGATTTTACTGCCACAATTACGGCTTATTTTGATCATTATTATTATTTTGCTCACCCCGTGTGAGTGCAGTTAATAAAACTGATTTAAGATGTGATTTGTTAGCTGTTATGAATTTAAAAAATCTCTGCACTCCTCAGTGAATAGAAATTTAAATGCTGTTTTCTTTCTTCATTTCTTCCATCCATCCATCCCTCCACTAGACTGACAAAGGGCCTCGGCCAGCTGACGGATGGAACCTGGGGTCTGGATGATTTTCTCCACAGCCACATATACGCCATGTGGCCAGGGTACGACTACGTGGGCTGGAACAACAAGAGCCTCCCTAAAGGTTACGTGGAGATGATTTTTGAGTTTGACCATGTCCGAAACTTCACATCCATGAAGGTAAGGAGTCAGGATGCAGGGGAGAACTTCACTGAACAGCTTAATCGTGGAAAAGTGGAATATATTTTTTATGTTGCTGAGCCAACACTATACTGCCGGGCAAGCACCCATCTTCTGTAAAAGCTGCAAATTTTATTGAGACATAAAATATACAAAAGGATGCAAAATAGCTTTGTAGTGTGAAAATGACATTCTCTGTATAATTAGCCCCTTTTGTCATGGGTACATGCAGTGGCCAGAGATCAGAGATAATGTTCTTCAGCTACAGCACAGCAAGACAGATTAGTCATCAGTTCACTTGCTCCTGCATCGTCTTCCCCTTTGATTATTACTGTTTGGAGCATCTGCACCCATTTAGTCATCATGGTCATAGGTAGAGAAAAATATGCATATTTTTTGTGGATATTAACAGGATAATTGACTATTTGCGAGATACAGTTTTTAATACTTTGATTATGCTTGCTTTTAGTTACATATCCCACCTCCACAGGTTCACTGTAATAACATGTTTAGCCGAGGGGTGAGGATGTTCAGACAGGCCACCTGTTACTTCCGGTCAGGATCAGACTGGGAGGCTGACCCGGTGACATTCAGGCCCACTGTCGACCGCATGAGCCAAAGCGCCCGTTTTGTCACTGTGTCCCTCGGGGACCGCACAGCCAGCGCCATCAAATGCCGTTTTCACTTCAGTGACGTTTGGATGCTGTTTAGTGAGGTGGCCTTCCAGTCAGGTAAGTCAGTGTCAGTGTTGAATAGGTGTCCCATTTAAAGGGGCTTTTGTCGACTACAATGTAAATGTTTAGTTTAGTTCATCAGCTGACGTCTAGACCAGCTAGTCTTCCTGGGTTCCAAAACAACATTTAATCAGACAATATTAAAACATTTCATGACACATACAGGAAAATAAAATAAACATAAACATATCTACGTATAAAACAGAATAACAAGGAAACAACCCAAAAAAAACAAAACAAGAAAAAAATGTCTTGAAACCGAAATGCAGTATATTGACTCTTTAACTGCCGGCGTGTTTACTGCACCAAAGCTGCGTCCTGTTTGACCTTATATCCTTCAGCTTTGTCTTTTTCTTTCTCTCAAAGGCTCAGCCGTGTACAACACATCTCTGACTGCTCGCAAACACGGACACCCCACAAACACACTGCCAGGTCAGATAAACCCTTTATGGTTCTTTTTTTCTTTAAGTAGTGGTTGTTATTTTAGTGAAGTGACCGTCGGGCAGTGGAGAAAAATGCTGGCAGGAGGGAGTGCAGGCTGGTTTGATATATGGCTGCTGGGAAGTGGTGCTAAACAAAAAACAGGCTGAGCATAATCTTATAATCTTAGCATAATCAGAATTTTTTCTGATTCTGATTCTGATCTTCAGCCAACCACAAATATAGTCAAGAACTATTTTTATTTAGGAGATCATTCATTTTTGAATTTTCCTAATAAAGCTTGTATTGGTGTCATGGATTTATTACAGTCTAAAGGTGTATGTAATTGCTCTGTTTCAAAGATGGTTTAACTAAAATGTTTCCTGCTTAAACAGTGCCCCCTGCTGATAGCATCATAAATGACTAATCACTGAAATAAATGTCACTTGTTACTGTAGTTGTAATGGGATATGAAGGGGATTATGCAGTGAGAATATAAATATGGGATTAAATCAAATCCACCTTAACTCACAACTCTCATCTGGCTAGGAGATGATCCTACTCATAAATTGGATGACAGCAATACCAGGATCCTGATTGGCTGCTTGGTGGCTATCATCGCCATCCTATTGGCTATCATAGTCATCACCCTGTGGAGGCAGGTCTGGCAAAAGATGCTTGAGAAGGTGAGAAGAGAGTATTTTTTTCAATTAATTTGTATGAGACAAAACAAATCAGTTGTTTATTATAGTTTTTATAAAACAGCTTCATGAGCTGAAATGAACTGCAAAAAAAAAAATAGGTTATGATCTGGAGAAAAAACATGAAACATTTTTGGTTCATGCATTAAACACTGTGTCACTCCAGGGTTTAAATGAGGGATTGGACATATCATTCTGTAGGACATAAGCATATGTGCTTTTTTATGTGCACAGTGAATTGTTGTTATTATTTTGTTTTGTGTGATAGGTGCAGCTGTTATTTTTTTGTCTGTGTATATAGCCTGCTTTATGTTCACCTGGGAGTTTGCCTGATGAAGACCTTGTATGTATGGAGTCATAGGAGTGCCATAAAAAAGAATACATCTGTAAAAGAATAAGAAAATAAATGTGGAAATATAAAGAGAAATTAACTGAAAGATTAAATAGTAAATAAAAAAGGTGGAAATATAAAGACAAATGACAAAATATAAAGCATTTTAATCTAATTTCTAATGTGCTTGTTTTTATTTCAGTTTCATGTTCATGCATTTTTTTTAAAATATATATTTATAGTTGTTATACATTTTTGCATGTAAATTACTCTATTTCTTCTGTATATTTTTCATTTTTCATTATTATTTTAATATGTCATTTATTTATTTCCCTTTTGCTTTTGCTTTCTGTCTTTATATTTCTTTTATATCTCTTTATATATTTATTGTCTTATTGTTTTACAGATTTATTCTTTTTAGAGATAGAGATAGATAGAGATACTTTATTTAATCCCGAAGGAAATTAAGGATGGCACTCCTATGACTCATAACCTTGTAGGTCCAAAAGTCCCATGAATAAAACATTTTGGGGAGTTTGCACATTTTAGTGTGCGGACAACTTCTCCTTTTCCTCAGTCACAAATACTGCTTATATCCAAGTATGTCCCCTTTCTATTTGGAAAATCTGACAGCCAACACTGATGTCCTCTAGCAACCATGTAAGAGGAAAATTCTCTCACAGAATATTTGACATAAACAACAAATAACTGACTTCAACTCTCACACACTTTCTTCCACAGGCATCCCGCCGCCTGCTGGATGATGAGCTCACAGCTCGTCTTGCGGTCCAGACCCAGGCCTTCTCCTCCCACCACTCCTCTCTGTCCAGCGAGAGTGGCTCCACCTCCAACTCCACCTATGAGAGAATCTTCCCCCTCTGCTCCGACTACCAGGAGCCTTCCCGCCTTATCCGGAAACTACCCGAGTTTGCTCAGTCCGCTGAACACCTCGGTAAGTTGGTAAAAGCACAATGCAATAAATGCTGCAGAGGTCGGCTATAGCTATAGCTGCTGTAGTGTGTGTATTTGTGTGTGCACCACATCAGGACCGAGCACCTCCTGTAGAGCCCTCGCAGCCAGTGGTGCAGACGGTGCCCCCCACTATGCGGAGGCAGACATCATCAGCCTCCAGGAGTCTTCAGACAGTAGCACCTACTCCATCACAGCTGTCGACATGAATCTTTTTGCTGGCACAGATTCATCCATGAGAGAGTTCCCCAGACACAAGCTCACGTTCAAGGAGAAACTGGGAGAGGGCCAGTTTGGAGAAGTATATATTCACTTTTGTAGCTCTAATCTTTGTTGGCATTAATTTGGTATTATATTCATCTGGCTGCCCTCTCCCTCTTTACGAAAATGATGTTGATGTATCTTTATAGCTCTCATTTAAAGACTGAATGAGAGTTATTGCTATGTGGTAAAAGCATGAGTGTGAAATGCAATGACTATACAGTACACGCTGACAAATAGGCAACACTTAGTGGTATTAAACAGAGTTAAACAGATGGTTTCAAGTGGTGCCAAGTGGATGATGGACTAACAAGGCACTTTTGTAAAACAGGTGCACTTGTGTGAGGCAGAGGGCATGCAGGACTTTTTGGATGAGGATTTGTCTATAGAGGGAAACATTGAGTCACCCCTGCTGGTTGCTGTGAAAACACTGCGGGAAGATGCCAACAAGAATGCAAGGTAAAAGCAGGTGGTAACTTTTTTTGTTTAACCCTCTGAGGACGAAAGACGCACCGGCGTGTTTCAAACAATGTTTGACAAAACTCCTACTCAAAAAGTGATATTACAAAATTTTATTTCAGACATTTATTTACTGTTTTAATCATATATAGACTATAAGACTTTGGTAAACTAATTTCAAGCACTGAAACAATTTGTACAACACATCATAAGTTAAGGTTTGTTTTCAAAAAAGATTTGAGGACTTTAAAAAAGCCAACATCAACCTTGCAGCTTTAGCGCCAAATTATCTCCTTACACATTGCTCTAGAAAAAATTTGGGCATTACTATACAGAAAGCTGAGTTTGTTCTGAACATTTTGATATGAAACACATGGGGATCAATTATATGCAAATACATTAAAAAGGAAAATTTAAGAAGATATGTGAAAATGCCCTTAGACCTCAGAGGGTTAATTAAAAAAAAAGACAACGGTGTATTAGTCCCAAGCTGTTTGCTATTATTCAGTCAGTCGTCAATCAAGCGATAAATTACAGTTGTTTGTCCCTGCTGTGCTGCAGGAATGACTTCCTGAAGGAGATCCGAATCATGTCTCGGCTGAGGGACCCCAACATTGTTCGTCTGCTGGCGGTGTGTGTGGACACAGACCCACTGTGTATGATCACTGAGTACATGGAAAATGGAGACCTGAACCAGTTCCTCTGCAATCTCAGACTGAAAGAGGCTGCTGATGAAGACAAGACAGAACAAGAGGAAAAAGAGGGGGAGAGTATGGTCAGGTAGGTTCATATCTTGACATTAAATTGTAATGATTATCTTGGATGAATGTATAGAGCCAACTAGACATTACATCTATAAGTACACTGTACTTATGACTTGTATTATCTTTCACTGTGGTCTTCTCTGCTCTTTAGTTATAGTAAACTCATTGGCATGGCTGTGCAGATTGCATCTGGAATGAAGTACTTGTCCTCTCTCAACTTTGTCCACCGTGATCTGGCGACACGCAACTGCCTGGTGGGTAAGAACTACACCATAAAGATAGCTGATTTCGGCATGAGTCGGAACCTGTATAGAGGGGACTACTACAGGATCCAGGGCCGGGCCGTCCTGCCCATTCGCTGGATGTCCTGGGAGAGCATCCTACTGGTGAGTGTTGTGGAGAGCTGGGGACATGTGGAAGAAAACACAAGGAACAAGTGTACTATTTAATAATAATTCAAATAATTATTACAAGTGTACAAACCAGCATCCACATTAAGTCTATGCTAGATTGTATTTGGATTTAAGTTGTCTTGATCTCTCAGGGTAAATTCACCATGGCCAGTGACGTGTGGGCATTTGGTGTGACTCTGTGGGAGATTCTGACTCTGTGTAAGAAGCAGCCCTACTCCCAGCTCTCTGACGAGCAGGTCATTGAAAACACAGGCGAGTACTTCAGGGACCAGGGCAAGCAGGTGAGCATCACGCAGGTTTAGGCTACCCATCTACCGGAGTACAATCTGTTTATGGTCTCATTGTTTTGTTTGTGGCAATCATAAGTAACCAATATTGTCTATGCATCTGTATCTCACACTGCCAAATTTGCTGGAAATATCTAGCAAAAATATTACTCACAGCCCTTTTAACCATTAATCCTACATTCATATCTTGTCTCATGCTCCCAGGTGTACCTGCCAAAGCCTCCCTGTTGTCCTGACAGAGTCTACAATGATCTCATGCTGAGCTGCTGGAGGAGGAACGCCAAGCAGAGGCCGAGCTTTCAAGAGATACACACTCAGCTGATGGAGAGCCTGGCGTAGCAAATGGAACAGATCATTTCTCTTTGCCATGCACTGTCACTGTACATGTCACATTTGCTCCCTTCAGTCTGGATTTATTTGGGATTAATTTGAAATCAGAAACAACCCATCAAATGTAACCATTTGTTTTTAGCTGGCGTGCCACAATGGTGCTGTAAATAATATAATAAGATATGAGGAGAAGGTATACACTTGAAAAGTGCCTTGTGTTTTAGATATACAAATTAGCACTGTTCACCCAGTGAATTCACTCCTTTGTGTATTTATTAATTTCTTTTTATTTCCTATGCTATGTCTATTTATAGAGTACTCTATAGTAATCCTAGATTTAAAAACACAATTGTGATTTTTCTTTCAATTTATTTTCTAAACATCTAATTTTATTGCACATTTATTAGAGGATGTCTATACAAATGTGTGACTTTTTATGAATGTTTATATTTTTGCTTTTTAAGGGGGAACAAATGGCATGATACTGACCGTTGTCTAGATGAGACAGGTGTTTTTATGCTGCAGCAGTTCACTGACATGTTTTATAAACTTATTTACGTCCTTTTGCAGAAATATGTAGGCTATGTGTATATTGTTGAATAGTAGCCTAGTAAAGAACAAACCAAGTCAAACCAAAGATCCCTGGAAATAAAGACAATTAATATTTACTACTGTTTGTCAGGTTTGTCACATTTTTTATATTACCACAGGTTAAGATGCCCAGCACATAAAGTACTTCAAATTAGCTCCCCTGTACCAGCTGCAACATTAAAATGATGTCAACATGAATGCATGTTTATCCAATAATGCATAATAAGTAGCCTTTTACTTTTGATAATAAATTATACTTTTGTACTTAAGTAAGATTTTAAATACAGGGCTTTTACTTGCAACACAGTATTTTTTACACTGCAGTATTCTATTTTTACTTAAGTAAAAGGTTAGAGTACTTCTTCCAGCACTGGTTATTAGACACTTATACAGTTGACATGTATAGTGATGTTCGCAAACGAGTCGATTTATTTTTTTAATTCTTTCTTTTTAGTAAATACAAGACACAATAGAATGACCCTATAACATATTTGTTAAATACGCTCAAAAGACGTCTCACTTTGGTAATAACATTAGGAGCCTCTGAAAACGCCAGCTCTTATTGCTGAGCTAAGCCAACTTATCTTTCCTGTTACTTTCCTATGCGACACTTTCAACCGTTGCGCTCTTTCACCGTGTGGGCCTCTTCGGCCCCCGTAGTGGGAACTGATTGGCCAGTTGTATGTTGACATCCAATCACACCACGTAGCTGCTCGTGCACATAGGCTAATTTTTTTTCTGCCGAATCGGGCGATGGGCTGCCCCGGTAGAGAGTCTTCATAACTGTCCCGATCCCGTTTTTACCTACAGACGCTGCTAGCTCTGGTCAGACATGGAGAAAGTTGTCCTTGTAACCGGCGCGAACAGGTGGGTCAATTGAAACTGCGTTATAACCATGGTTAGACACTGTTTGTCATGTTAGAAAGTGACATCTCTCACGAGCTAATAAACACTGAAATGTAAATGAGTAGGCTATATGTTAACTAGGCGACAGAAACATTGTATCGCCACTGAGGGAAAGAATCCCTCCTGTTGAGAGATTCATTGCTTCAAACTCCATGATAAACTGACCGTAATGCTTTAAATAAATAGTAACGATTATAATACTAATAGTAGTAAAGGCACAGGTTTCACATAAACCATAGTAACAATGGTTAAGTTAGGCAGGTAAAAGCTAATGAGGTGTCTTGTAAGATGACTCTTGAAGATCTCAATAGTGGGGGGAATGATGGTGGGAGGAAGAGATGTTTATAGTCTGCCTTTATTATTTCTTCTCCAATTAGTCCAAGTCTTCTTTGTTTACTATTTGATTTATTATATATAAATCTGTGATCACACAGTTCCTTAAGGGAAGTTTGTCTACATTGTGTTTGTCTGCCATCTGTCACTTTATTCAGCGGCATTGGCCTGGCCCTGTGTGAAAGGCTGCTGACTGAGGATAGCCAGCTTCTTCTGTGTCTAGCCTGCAGAAACATGAAGCGGGCCGAGGATGCCCGCTCTGCCCTCCTCACCTCTCACATCAACGCACATATTGACTTACTGCACCTTGATGTGGGCTCTGTGCAGTCAGTGCTCACTGCTGCTCAGGAGCTCAAGGCCAGGTACTGTTTCTAAGATACATTGACGTCATGATGCTGTTGATATACCCGTCCTCAACAATGAATATGGAATTGAGATTGATCTTTGATGCATATTTGTGCTTTCCCACAGGTACAACAGAATTGACTTTCTGTATTTAAATGCAGGAATTATGCCCAACCCACAAGTGGATGTCAAAGCTTTGTTCAAGGGTCTGTTCTCCAGGTAAAATCCTAAAGCCTTGCTTTGATTTGGGTCTTTCTATTTTTTTTATTTCATTATGGTTTAAAGCTTCATAACTGCATACTAGTGCAACCTGTCCATTATCCATGTAATAGTGTACCCTCTCACTACAGGAATGTCATCAACATGTTTGCGACAGCAGAGGGTCTCTTGACTCAACAGGACCGCCTCAACTCAGACGGCCTGCAGGAAGTTTTTGCCACCAACCTCTTCGGTCATTTTCTCCTGGTACACCACAGACTGTACACATACATGAAATCTAAAATATGATAACCATTACCTTAATTTGACATAGTGTATATACAGTAGTCCTCAGTATTATATGTTGCTATTTATTATATGCTGCAACATAGTGAAGTAGTATTATGCATATAGTATGGTATTGCAGATGGATTTAGTTTGTGCATATGCTTCTGCATGTAGATACATTTGTTAAAAAATAAAACTGTTGTATTGTGTAATGTATTGTGAAAGAAATACATGTTTTGGTATAGTACTATAGGCCTGTTTGAAACTTTGATGAAATAAGCAAACCTAGATGTCTGTTTTTGGCTATGGCAGTGAATTGATTACCTGACAAATGAAAATAATGCAAGAGTAATGATGCCCTAGTCTCTGTGGTCCAGATCAGGGAGCTGGAGCCCCTGCTGTGTCCGGGAGGTCAAACATCCAGGATAGTGTGGACATCCTCGAGTAACGCCCGCCGCTCTGCCTTCAGCATCGAGGACATTCAGCACAGAAATGGGACGGAACCCTACAGCTCCTCCAAGTACGCATCAGACATGCTCAGCCTGGCACTCAACAGACACAAGAACAGCCAGGTTTGTCTATCACACAGTCCGCAGATTACTGGTACAGTAGTGACTATTAGCATCCACCCACTTTCCAAAATTCAAGTCCTTTGCAAAATCTCACAAGGTCATGGAAGTTTAGGTGGAAGAGCAGTCACCAGTGTTGTGTTGACTTCGGGTCACATTGAGCCATTTTCAATTTTTGTTTTATATCAGAAAATATGGGACGTAGAAACAAGCGCTGAAAATGTGTAGAAGAAAAATTTAACAATTTAAAACGTTGGAAAAAGCACCAAAAAAAATACGAAAAACTTGATTATGGTCAAGTTTTTCGTTTTTGATTTTACAGAGCATGCCCATGGTTTCTTTAATCCTCTTAATGTTGAGAGTCCTCCACAACTGTGGCTTCATGTATTTAGTCAGTATGCAGTTGATGTTTTTAAAGTAGTCATTGGTCATGGAAGACTGTAGCCTGGCATAGCTAGACTAATTCACAAATGTATATTAGTCTGGATGTTTGTCAGTGCCAGTTATGTCAAGTAACTACGTTACTACATTACGTTGTCAGTCATTGTCTTACACCCGCCCCATGTGAGTTAAACGGTCTTGATTGGCCCGTTTAGGTTCTAGACGGCTGTAAATCTGTTTGAATGGGAGGAGGGCCAGACATATCTGCCAGAGCAATGGAACATGAGCATTAGATTCATCTGGTTTCCAGGCCCGAAAGACTGTAATGAGGGGAAAGTAAACAAGACTTACTTACTTACTTACTTACTTACTTTTAATGAACACAGACATCTCTGACAATCCCTTTAGCTCCCTGTTTTCTTGAAATAAGGCAAGGCAAGGCAGCTTTATTTGTATAGCACATTTCAGCAACAGGGCAACTCAAAGTGCTTTACATAAAACATTTAAGAGCAGTTAGAAAACGATTAAAAAAAACAAAAAAAAAAGCAGATTAAAACATAAAAGACAAGAATAAAATTGACAGTGCAGTATAAGAAATTAAACATTAAAGGGCAGTTATAGAATGCCATACAGTGTCATCAATGCAACTTCAGTATAACAAATGAACATTGTTATTTAAAGAAAGGCAACATCTAAAAGATAAGATAAGTTAACAATGTTTTTTGCAGGCCTGAACAATCCACTCCCACAGCATTCTCAACTTCAGAAAGTAACAGATACTGTACATCAGAAGAAACCTAAACAATCATCTGTTATGTGAAATAAACATCTTCTTCTCTTTGTGACAGGGGCTGTTTTCCTCTGTAATATGTCCAGGACTGGTGATGACTAATCTGACCTATGGCATCCTCCCCTCCTTCTTCTGGACCCTCATCATGCCCATCATGTGGCTGGTGAGTGATCTTTTTATTCTACTCATCTCTATTAAACATGATTGGAGTTATTATGATATATTTTTTTTCTGTGGTGAACAGATTAGGATCTTTACCAACACATTTACACTCACACCATACAACGGAGCAGAGGCGCTGGTATGTTGTCGACATGTCCTTTTGCTGTCTATATAAAAATCTCTCTCTACAATGAATGCACTGTGAACACAAAGTCCTGCTCTGGCTTTTCACAGCACTGGTTATTTGTTCAAAACCCTGAGTCTCTGGATCCAAGAGCAAAGTATCACAGTTTAACATCAGGACTTGGAAAAAACTACACTCAGCCTCGACAGGTGAGTAACCAGAGACCACTACTTCCACAGACATTATACTGCTCAAGTCTGCTCTATGTGAACCTCAGGTAACCTGAATCTTAGTATTATAGTAATTCAAATATTAATGAGAGACTGGGTGAGTTGAGATGCTTTTTATAGAATATCAAGCAGGAAACCTTGAAAAGTTTTAAACTGGAAGATGTGATTAATGCAGTCTGCCTTATTTACATGTAATGAATTCAGATTTTCTGCGTGTTTTTGTTCTCGTTTCAGATGGACATCGATGAACAGATGTCTGAGATCCTTTATTCAAAGCTTCTCGAACTTGAGAAAGTAGTGAGAAGGAAACAGAGTGAGGGGAATGCAGACAAGTAAGCTAATGGACAATACCTCAGTAAGATAGAGTAGAAGTGAGTCTTTTGTAATGGATGGTTTTGCTATGCAAATGTTGTGTGCAATTTGTGATGAAGAAAAATAAAAGTGCTCTTATTCTTTTCTTGCCAGTTGTACCATTGAATCGTGTGTCTTTTCTTTCTGTCTTTTCTTCAGACTCATATGCCTTTTCATATTTACTACAGTAAATGAATGTTGGAAATATGTGTTATATCTTAAAAGATTGGTCATTCGCAAACTCACCCTAAAATACATCGAAACGTTAGTCACTGTTATGCACCTTATTAAATAAAGAAAACTAAAAGGACATCTGTGTTGCACCGGCGATCTTTTCTCTACACTGACCTATCCTGCCCTGGTTGCACCGGATTGTTGTGGTTTGCAGAAGCACAGAGAACTCTCTCTTTTCACCCTAAAATACCTTTGTTTTGCATTTGCATCATGTGAGATCAATAACCAGCAGGAGTCGCATCTGTTGCTGCTTTCTTGTTGAAATTTAGATACCACCGCCTGCTGCATCTTCACCTGATCTCTATATCATGTTTCTTCTACAACAGGCTTCTTACCTTACAAATTTAATTAGCTGTATGTGTATTGTCTGGTTTACTGAGGCCATCAACCAAACACCATCAGCACTACCATCAGCTGTCATCAGTGGCTTCTTTTACCACAAACGATACACTAAGATGCATAGTTAACTGAAAGAAATGGCATGTTTACTGCTAAGGTCTGTAGACCAAATAAAGTGTATGAATAAATCCTTTCATGATCTCTTATGCACGAGTTGTGCATTGCTGATATCCTTTTACTGATATTTTTGATTTAACTGCTTTGGGGTAGCAAAAGGCTTTGCTAGCTAAACTGCTTATTGCATGAGTTGTGTGTGGCTTTGGCTGTTCCTGACTGACATGCACTGCTTCCACACTGAATTACAAGATATCTGGCTTTTTGCCTCCTCTGTATGAGGTTGACTGCTGTATTTTCTCATCTGGCAGATCAGAAACAATTAAGCATCTATTATTTTTTTATTATAGAAAATGGAAGAAAAAAAGAGAAAATGTGCATAACAAATATGCATCAGAAGCCTTTTTTTAAAGCCATTTCAGAAAGAATACAGCCAAATAACTAACTTAATCAGGGGCTTCTTCAAAGCTTGGTATTTGTTATTAAATGCTTTCATTGCACCTTAGCATTTGATTCTGAGTGCAAATGAGCATTTGTCATAAACATCCACACGTGGCCTGGGTCTGAATAGGGTTTCATTCTTGTTTTTAAATCAAATACATCCATGACTCAAAAGACAAGCCTCAAGTTACATTAGAAAATGTATCTTCAACCAGTGTGACAGCTTCCTCATTGTGCTAAGCTGCCTGTACAGAGGGCAGACTTGCCAGATATGTTATCACTAGCTGTTACCCAACATGCCCCTGCTGGCCCTCACCACAGCATTTGCTGCTTTTCATAAACTGACAAATCCCACTTAATGTTATGATATGCGTGGGCATACATATGAGCATAAAGTCATGGCTGCACATACAAGGTGCTACTGAGTTTTTAATAGCAATAATTGTATGGTGTCCATGTAGAGCTTACTCAGACTAATAGAGATATTGGTGTATGATTTTAGAAATGTCTTAAGTGTACTTACCTAGGCAAACCTAGAATATGTATTTAATAGCATGAATGCAATGCATGCACATTGTAGCAGAACCTGTTTACTGCAGCCACATATTACCAGCCTAATGTGATTTCCTCTCAGAAATTAAAAGCCGGATTATTCTAAGAGAACATGAGAGGACACTAGTGCATCGTTACATAATGTAAATAAAAACATTGCAGCCACCGTGTGTTCAGATTGGTGCGCGCTGTACGATGTCCCGGATGGTGCTCGCACCGGAAGAGAAGGTGCAGTTCTCCCAGCCATCTTGTGGCAGCATCCAGCGGATTGTTCGCATCAAGCCTCGTAGAATCGGAGGTGAATCCCGCTGAAGGGGCGCCATCATGCCCGGACACCTGCAAGAAGGCTTCGGCTGCGTCGTAACCAACCGGTTCGACCAGTTATTTGACGATGAGTCCGACCCGTTCGAGATCCTGAAAGCTGCTGAAAACAAGAAGAAGGAGGGGGCCGCCGCTGGTTCCACCAAGTCCGCGGCTCAAGCAGCAAAGCAGCCGAAGAAGGAGTCACAGAAGGACCGAAAGAACCCGCTGCTGGACAAGAAGGAGGAGTCCCAAGCTCCAGTTCCACTGAAGAAAGAAGGTAAAAAGAAAATCACCTGCGCTCTTGCTTCTGTGCAGTGCATGTTTATTTTCATCTTTTTTCGTATCAACTGTCATGTGCATCTCTTGTTAGCTACGTTAACGTTAGCAGATGCTGGTCTGAGCGAAACACAGCGTGATGTCAACCTGACAGTCGGAGGTTATCTAAACAACAAGAGATGTATGTACCGGGTAACTATATAAACAAGCTCAGGTGTAGCTCACCTGCAAAGCCCTGTGCAGACTGGCGAGCCTATGTCGCAGACATTGTTTCCACCAGCATCCTACAGGAAGGTGTAGTGTAGAGTTACTGTCTGGTGGATGATGCTTCGTGCACTGGCTACGCAGCTCCGTTATCGGATGCAGGGTTTGCAAAGCAAATTCCTAAGATATTCACCTATGCACTGGGAAACTAGGCTGCTCTTTGTTTGGGTTGGTGACTTGAAGTTGGTCACTCTCCTGAGTGAATACATGTTTTATAGCTTAGTCGTCTAAAATTGAGTTCACTAACAATGGCACCGAGTTAATAAAAAGAGGCAGGCCCACTGTTAGCCAGGATTGTAAACAGTGTGCAGTGAAATTAAGTGTAGCGTGCTGACGGAGTAGGCTACACCAGGAGCTTTGCATGACAGTTTGCACCCTGCACAGGTCTGCACGTAAATATACATAAACGACTGTCAAACACAACTGAAATTTTTGAATTGGTGGAAGTATTTCACTGGGCTTGCCTAAGCATAAATCTGAAGAAATGTTCAAAGTTGGTCAACCTGTTTAGCTGAAAGTTGAGTTTTTGTCATCATACCATTTGGGCACACGATGGGAATACTGTTTTTCTATATTTTAGAGGAAACAAAACGGCAGTCTAATGTGCCCAAACACTAGATATAGCATCATAAGAAAATGGCTGTATCTCAGAACCTACAAGGAGCACAATCGAGATGATTTTTCAAGTGATCAAGTGAACATTTTAAAATTGTACGGTTAGATACTTGCCCAAAGTATTTCCATATCAGATTTCAAGACTTAGGACCAATCATAACAAATGTGGCATTTTTCCTTATACTAAATATAGTCTTTGGGCACAAATAGGGTAGGGAGTTACTGAAAGCCTACTGAAAGTTTGATTCCCATTTTAATGCTCCTGTGATTTTTTTTTTTTTTTTTTAATAGGTATCAGGCGTGTGGGCCGAAGACCAGACCAGCAGGGCCAGCCTGGTTCCCAGCATCAGGGTGGGCAGGGTGAAGGGCGACCTGGAGACAAGAGGCCGGAACGGAGACCTCCTCGCGAGCGCCGTTTTGAGAAGCTGGCAGAGGACAAGCCCGATGGAGGTGGAGAGTTCTCTACAGACAAGTGGGTAGCTGTGATGAATGACGAAGAGCATATTTAAACGTGCTGATAAGATCAAGGCTCTCTGGTGCGATCACAGGATCATTGTGGGGGGGTATGCAAAGATTAAGTGTTTGGTCTAATCTTTGCTCACTTAACCTCAACATCACAGCCATCTGTAAATTAGTTTTTGAACCGTTTGACAGCCACTGCCATTAAGTGTGTGTGTGTGTGAGAGAGAGAGAGAGAGAGAGAGAGAGAGAGAGAGAGAGAGAGAGAGAGCTTGTAAAAATAAGTGCTGACCACTCCTTTTCATAAGGTCATGTTTAAACGCTTGCTCTTTATTTTATTTTTAATTTAGTGTCTGTTTGTGTCCATCAGGCCTTCTGGAGACAGGCCCCCGAGAGGGCGTGGTGGCGGACGGGGTGGGCGTGGTGGAAGAGGACGGGGCATGGGCCGAGCAGAAGGCTTTGACTCCCGTGGGAAACGAGACTTCGACAGACACAGCGGAAATGACAAATCGTGAGTCAGTCCTCAACTGAGTACAGACCAGTGAATATGAATATATATATATATATATATATTATTATTATTTTTTTTTTTATATATAAATGACTACATCCCATTTTTGATTATTTATCCAAGAGGTACCTTCTACAGCTCTTAAACTGCCAAAGGTTGCCAGTACCAGGTGGCACAGTTTGTGTTTATTTGAAACGACGGCCGGGAGGGGGACACAGGAACTTGGCTTGGTTTTTAAAGGTTTTAGCATATATTTCGCCAACAGAAGTACAGACACAGCACTGCTGCATTCCCTGCTATAACGTTACTGCTAACTTCATACTCACCGTCACACACATACTCTCTCTCTCCACCGCACACTCGCTGATGTTACGCACGCAACTTAATGTTGTTAAAATTGTTATATTTTAAAGGAGTTTGCTACTTGAATAACACATTTTAGTTTATAAAACATCTTAAAAATACATTAAAATTAGGGGTTTGCAAAACAATCGATTCAAATCGTGATTCAAGCTCTACCAATTCAAAATCGATTCATAGAATTTAAAAAATCGATTCATTTTTTTTTTTTTTTTATTGTATGTTTACTGCAATAATAGATGGATGGATGGATAGATAGATAGATAGATACTTTATTGATCCCCAAGGGGAAATTCAAGGTCCCAGTAGATACAGACATCACACACAACATACACATACATCATAACACGATGTTAAAATAACAAATGACAAACAAATCCACATGAATAATATGGACAATAAAAGATACTAAATAAACTGAAAAAAAATCCACATGAATGTACTAAGGGATATGTATGTAAGGGATATGTGTGTATATATATGTATGTATGTGTGTATGTATGTGTATATATATACATACATACATACATACATACATACATACATGGTAAAAGTAACTACATGTACATACTGTGAATCGTTTTTTGAATCAAATCGTGAGCCTAAAAATCTGAATTGAATCGTGCATATTCTGAATCGTACACCCCTAATTAAAATATTCAATTATAAAATGGCAGACACCCATACTCTACACAGAATACTTTACACTGAATAACAGTCCAAATGGCATCTCAAGAAAGTGTTTCTTAATGACATCTCAGTTAAGCTTCTTTTCTCTTCAGACTTGAGGTCAAAGGTTGTTGTTGAATGACAGTTCACCGTGGGCTGTAAGAATTTTTAGGCTGCATACATCAGTGTGTGTGTGTGTGTGTGTGTGTGTGTGTGTGTGTGTGTGTGTGTGTGTGTGTGTGTGTGTGTGTGTGTTTTCCTTTTTGTTTGCTCCAGCAATCAGAAAAGTGAGGAGAAGCGCAGTGGCAGCGGCTCACACAACTGGGGCAACGTGAAGGATGAAGCGAGGTGAGTTTTCAAGAACAGACACATGGCCTGGTTATCTGAGCATTAATGTCTGCAGGAAAATGATGCACATCCGATATCTGTACTACGTGTGGTCTATATATAAAATGGCTCTATTTTTGCGTTAAAATAAACAAGTGCACCAGTTTCAATGGAACATTTTACAGAATATAGTCTGGTAAGGTTTCCACTGGAGGCAATATTTCAGCATTGACAAGGTGGCTGTGTGTCTCTGTTCCCAGCGAGGCTGAACAGACTGCTGCTCCAGAGACGACCCCAGAGGGAGAGGAAAATGCACCTGCCGGCTCTGAGAACAAGTCAGTATCCCATTTCCCGTCAGATGTTCAAGTGATAATCGGATGTTAATGGATTTTATCTTTTTAACAACTCCAGAAAAAGTAGTTTGAAGCTCCAGGGTCATATGTCCTCACACTGGGATGTTTTCCTTTTGGACTGTGGAAGTTGTTCTGTGTCACAAACAGTATCTCTGCATGTGCATTTTCATCACAAAGCTTTAGCGCAAATGGGATCAACATTGTCTCTGACCTTTTTGGCCTCAGGATTAGAGAGCGTGCATAGTGCTAAGAGGATTGGCAGTTTGAGGTTTAAGGTCCTACATTGTTGTGTGCTGGCTTTCCAGAGAGAACGAAGTTGAAGAAGTTAAAAACGAAGGCCCCAAAGAGATGACCCTGGACGAGTGGAAGGCAATGCAGGACAAGGAGCGCACCAAGGTGGAGTTTAACATCCGTAAGCCCAACGAGGGAGCCGACAGCCAGTGGAAGAAAGGATACGTGCTGCACAAGTCCAAGAGTGAAGATGTAAGTATGAGGGTTTTATAATATCATGGAAACCAGAAACCTTTTCACAGGCTCCATCACACATACGTCACTGTGGCCTCAAACGTCTTTTTAGTCTTTTAAGTATTTTTTTAAGTAAGTTTGTTTGTTTGTTTTTCAAGTATGGAAACGTTTGACCTGGATTTTCCACATTTTAACCAGGCAAAAATAATAATGATTCTAAAGGTTAACAATGAATTCTTTATTTATTCATTTTTCTAGCACCGAGCAAATAAAACGGACAACATGAAACCAAGACAAACTTACAGCACTGATAAAAGTCTGATTAAGGCTGCAACAAACAATCATTTAATTTGCAGATTCTTTTCTCCATTAATTGTTTTGTCTGTAAAATGTCAGAAATTTAAAAAAAATAAATAAAGGCACATCACAATTCCTCGAGCCCAAGAAGATTTTTTTTTTTTTTTTTTTTATAAAGTCAGAGTCACTGGTTTTTTAATTTATTTTTTATTGTGTATTTTGAGGCCACTAACTCAGAAGCTTTTGAGTGTGACAGAAAGTTGACTGACTAGTCTGGACACTGTTCTTCATTCATGTGCATTACCAAAGTACTGCTGTTTTTTCAGACGTTATTCCAAAGCTGAAAGCCTGAGTACCTTGCTATGCTGTCTTTGCATTTCAGAGGCCTGTTGGTGCTGTGATCGAAGCCGCAGAGACGGAAGCAGAGCCAGCCCCTGTGTACAACAAGGTGCCTGCAGCTCTCACACTGGTATTTCATCCACACAGTCCATGAAAGCATTAGTGTTAAATTAAACAATCTTTATAAAGCCACCTGTTAGAAAATGGTGAGTGGTTTAATACACCTTCAAATATTGAAAATGGTTCATTCATTTTTATTTTGCGTGGCTCCAGAGGAAATGAAGAATTTAAAGACAGTGTTGGTGCTATGCAGCTAAGCACCACTAAAAGAACACGCATGTTCACTCGTTTCATTACTGGTTTAAAAACATGCCTCTTAGTACGGAGTGCAGTTCACGTCTAACATTACTTTAATCGTCTGTTTTTAGCAGCAGGGCACCCCGGATGATTCCAGTGACCACCACTTTCGCAAACCAGCCAACGACATCACATCTCAGCTGGAGATCAACTTTGGAGACCTGGGCCGCCCCGGTCGTGGGCGCGGGGGAGCTCGCGGAGGTAGAGGAGGCCGTGGCGGCGGCGGCGGTGGCAGTGGCAGCAGCGGGGTAGGCAGCCGGACGGCACGCGGGGGAGGACGGTCTGAAAAGGTAACAATAAAAGCTGTTGTCGCTGCTAACGACAAAGGTTTAGTGTCCCTCACAAATGATTTAGCTTACTGACCGTGAACAGGCTGTAAAACCACTGACTTGGAAAACCTGCTGGGGAACCACTTAGGCCCTGAAATAACAGACCGGCGACCACGTGTCCCATAATGCAAAACTCACAGACTGACCTCATGTCAGTGGTCAGGTGTTTTTTTTTTTTTTTTTTTGTAGTAATAGTGCTTAGTTATGTGAATTACAGTTTTTAATAATAATAGTATAGTAGCAGTAAGCAATAATTAATAGTATTGAACTGTCAAAAGCTGGCATCAAAGTCTACTCCTTTTTTACTATTTTTTTTTTATTCTAGTGCTGCAACTTATCAATTAATTTAGGGAAAAATGCCCCTCCCAATTTTCCAAAGCCCAAGTTGATCTATTCAGAATTCTTGTTTATTTCAACCAACAGTCCAAAATACAAAGCTATTTGGTTTATAATCATAGAAAACCAAGAAAACAGCAAAAAAACACATTTAGGAAACTGGAACCAATGAATTTCTGTCTAAAAAAAACCACAACTCAACTACCAAACTTGTTGCAGATACATTTTCTGTCATTCAATTAATCAAATTATAGATTCAGTTCTACTTAAATCAGATATTTTACTGATTTAAATGATATTTGTAACAATTTTTTTATATTTAGGCAAGGGTCATGTACTGCTCCTTTATTTTGTTTTGACAACAATAAATTAAAATGTCTTTTTAGGAAAGCATGTTTACATTCCAGAAAGTAAGTAATCAGTTAATATAATAAGTAATCTTAAGTAGTGTAAGCAATACATGTAGGCACCATATCAGCATTGGTATACAGAAATGTTCACCAGCTAGTTGCTTCTTCCAGACGCTGGGTTTTTAGAGTTTTTACTAAAAATGACGCAGCGAGAGCGTTGGAAGTGAACCAAAGCATTAAAGTTGCCGGACGGAGAATCACGACGATGAGTTAAAAGACTCTAAAGCACTTAGTAGAGCTGACAGGACCTGTAGATTGATTATTATCTATCTTTATTTTATTAGACAGGGACAGTGCATACTAATAAACATTTCTGTAAATATGGAAGATTTAGCCAAAAGGCTAGTTTTCGTCTGCAGTCCCTGGCCTGATGTCACAATAGGCTCTATGACTGAGTGAGTGAGAACTTTTCATATCAAGTAGTAATGTGATCCATTGTAAATGTAAAAATACTAGGGCTGTACCAAATACCCTTTTCTGAGCTTCGGTGCTTTTCAACAGCACATATTCGATGCTTTGGCGGCGGCGGGGGAAACCAACATTTCCGACCGCACTTGAAGGCAGTTTTGGAAAAAAAGAGAAAATAAAAGGCGACAAAGCGAGAGATGAAGAGAACCTGCTTTGATATTGCAGAACCTGTTCACAAAATCCTGGGCAGTTCAGTGCTTGTGTTTCGTGTTGTACCTTCGTAGTGTTGAAATCTTTTTTTACAGTAACGTTACGGGACTTGCACGTCGCGACTGACGAGTCTGATAGCCAGTTAACGATGCATGATTGTCCATAGCGAATTGACATCGGGTTGCTTTTCACCAAAAGTTGATTCTGACTTAACGTTTTGCCACAGGCACTCAAAATAAATGGAAAGACCTGCGTTTGTGCAAATTTCAGCCTGCATGCACATTTAAAACAAAAATAATAATATTCAAATCCTTAATTGAAAATCGAACAAATATTCGGATCCAGTCCTAAAAAATACTAATAATAGCACTCTTAACCTTGTCCTGGTTTTTGTGTGTGTTTCTCCCCAGGCTAGTGGAGTGTCGGTCCCCAACGTGGATGATCCTGAGGCCTTCCCAGCCCTGGCCTAAAGGCTCCTCTTCTACCACCAGCCCGCCCATCAGCCCTTCCGGGCCCCTCTTCTACGAGGCTTGCATGCTTACCACATCTTCGAGTATATAAGAAAACAGAGAAGAAAAAAAAGATTTTAAATGACAAGAAAAGACTGTCATCCCATAGCACTCACTTCACCAGAGGACTAAAATTTTACCTGTTTTAAAGGAGAACAAAAGACAAAAAAAAAAAAAAAGGCGAGAAAAGGACCTCTTGTTACACTGAAGTTTTGTATTTAGGAACATGAAAGCAGGGATGTTTTCATACTTTTTTTCAGAGATTATGCATACTTCATTGATATTATTTTTTTTTGTGCTGCTTGAATTTATGAATTTCTGCAAATAGGTTGAAGTGTGTGTATCTCTTCCCCTGAAGCTTTTGTGCTTTTTCCCCCTCATGACTCAGCTCAGTATTATGGGGTCAGACTTTCAACTGGAGTTTTTCCTCCCAGTAATACACACTGATGTGGTAGCACTACACTACATAGGATACTTGTATTAGATATCTGAAGTATGGCTTAACATGCATTTAAAGTGTAAATACTCTGATCCTGACTACCCATCCCTTTGCAAGGCGCAAATCGGGGATGGGTAACCAGGCCAAGTGACTTCCTACTAAAGCTTGGTATTTTTCTGCTTGTTGTGCAGTGAAAGTAAATGCCTCTTTCCATTTTTTCTTTTCTTTTGATAGCTTGCCTTTTTTTGGTGGACCAGTGGTTAGTGATGCTTTGTATCCCCTGATCCCGATGTGCTACCTGTGTTTTCAGGGTGTCCCAGGGCCCAATGTGTATATCTTTAGGCTGGTCCTCGTAGGTCATACAGACTGTGCTACTTGTTACTTCAGGACCACTAAGCAAATTGTGTGTGTGTGTGGGGGGGGGGTGTGTGTGGGGGTGGTTGTGGGTGGGACTGAATGTGTGAATTTGACAGCTAGTTACTTAGAATTTAAGTATTCTTCTCCTCTGAACTTGCAACTTTCAAAACAGTAGACTGCAAGTTCCCACCTGATGTAGTTCCTACTCTTTCGAAAAGTAATTGTTGAAATCTTGGTGCGTATGATACATAGACCATGGACATACCTTGCTCTTAGAGAACCTCTGTCTTTCAGATCTCAAAGCACTTGGTTTTTGGCACTAGTCCTCTGAAGATTGCCCCCCTCCCCCCTCTGTTAACCATATTTGCTGTTTTTTTTATTTTATGCAGCACAAATGCATAATTTGTCTAAAAGAAATGTCGACTGTCATTGTGGAACAATCATGAGCTACAGAATGTAATGTAAGCTACTGGTGCTTTTAGCCACCTGTGTCAGCATTTCCAGTGAGCATTTTCTTTTAATGAAGCGGGTATATTTCACATTGGGTTGGGGTGGGGGTACTGAACATGAAGTGAATTTAAAGCTTTACATGCTGTCTTCTGCAAAGACTTGCTGGTGATGCACTGATACAGACGGCTGGAGCAGTTTTCTTGTCGGACTGTTTGAGCCACATGGCGGTGAAACTTTCTTTGCAAACATCCCTGTTCTAATAAATTGCTTTAGAGGTGTTTAGAGGGTTACATGTATTCTGCCAATGGCTGTTGGGTTGTTTAAAATCAATACTGTGATTTTAAAGCTGTAAACAAATGTGCTGTGGACTCTTCATTGCTTGAAGCAGAATGAAGCTGTGGTGTCAGTGCTTTTCCATGATAATCCCATATAAACGTAAGAGGGACGTAACAGTCCAGAAAGGTTTAATACCCGTAGTTGTGAGTTTATTAGGTACAACGAACTAAGACGAATGACGAACTAAGGACACGTTTATAATATTGAGGCTACCCTTTGTTTATATAAATTGGTTGGATATAATGGCTTAAATTCAAAAGCACCACTTAGCCTCCAAAATGATTATAGTGGTGTTGACTCAACTTTATAAACAGTTTAAACTAAAACTGAATATAATCAGCTTGATGAAGGTGTTATTTATGCTACTAACGTTACAGGGCTTTTAGAATCACTAGTTTTAGCTGTACCTAATAAAGTGGCAATTTTGAATCTTAAACTGACATATAGGCTTCTTTTAATGTGTGTATTATCTGTAAATGTAACTAAATGTGTTTGTACAGTTTCATAAAATTATGTTTTGTCAGTTCTATAGCAAGATTTAGACCAAAGTCAGTTTTGAAAGATGTAGCTTTACCTGATAATGTAATAAATAAATGTATAAAATAATCGAGGCTGTCCCGAAGAACCTTTTGAACAGCAAACAGGAAAAATACATCAACGGTAGTACTCCCATTAAATGCTTTATGTAAAGTAACCATGGATGTAAGTAACTTCAGTAGCTAACGAGTGTGCGTCGAAGTATGTAGTTGAATCAAGATGTTTCACTGCTTTCCGTTTCCGTCATCGCCGACAATGTTTCGTATCACCAAAGAACGGGCTTTGGTATCGCTCTTAGGTTAGAGTGTTGTACGCATGTGCAGGAGAACTCGTAGGCTTCCGTTTGAACTTCATCGATGCTCATTACGTAAACGATGGCAGTGCTTCACAAACGTCGACATGAGCTCGGCGGAAGAAAGTTGTTCCCCGAAGGAGCATCCTCCACATCCAAAAGAGCCACGTCCGGTGCCAGCTCCACGGTACATCTCAAACTGTTGGCTGCGGGATTTTACGGAGTCAGTTCATTCCTCATCGTCGTTGTCAACAAAAGCGTCCTCTCCAACTACAGGTAAAAGTACAAAGTACAAGCAACAGTTATAGCAAGCTTCGTTTCGGACACTTGACCACCTGTTTATCAGAAATGAGAGCAGGGGAAAGAGATGGCAGTTTTGATTATGGGGGAGACCACTGTAACTGGGCAGTTGTAGGTTGTCTTCCTCCATCTGTTTTGGGCATACTGTTTGATCACACTGGGAACCGAACCGGCCGACTTTAGAAGAAGACTCGAGCTAAATTATAAATCATAAGTCAATGTGTTTAATTATGCAACAGAATAACCATTTTCAGTGCTACTGAAAAACAATGTGTAAGCAGCTTTTTAATGTTGTAGATGCTCAAAGTGGAGCTAATTCTAACTATTAATATAATTAATGTTGAATAGTTTAATTTACTGTATAACAATGCATTCATTTCTATGTGCTTATTTAGGTTTTTAAAAGTGCAATCTTTAATGTAACTGGTAGCTTTAACAGTCAGATAAATGTAGTGGAGCACAATAATTTGCTCCTGAAATGTAATGGAGTACAGTAGAAGTATAAAATAGCATCTATGAAAGTACTTAAGTAAAGTACAATTACCTCAGTCAAAATTGTTCTCCCATCACTACGTACGTTTCTATTTCATTCTTTGGTGCAAAATATGCAAGGATAGTAGAGAAGGCTAAATCCTTGTCCTTTTTTGTGCATAAAAAGAGTTGTTTTGACATTTTTTTAGTCATTTTCCTCATGTATACCATTGTCTACTTGTTTTACAGATTTCCATCGTCAACATGTGTGGGAATCGGCCAAGTAAGTTTGTCTTATATATAGTTGAGTCACAGATGCTTCCTGTTCTCCTAAACAGACATAGCCTGATGTTTCTCCTTGCTTCAATAACTGCAGATGTTGGCTACTATTGTAGTTCTGAGGACTGGGAAGGCGTTGGGTGTTATCTCGTTTCCAGATGTGGATTTGAGTATACCACGCAAGGTGAGACAGACTGAAGTAGTTCTCTCACTTGGGACTGAAATACAGGACATTAAGAAGGACCTCATATTAAAGATTAAAAAAAAAACAAAAAAAAACATTACATTAACATTACACGTGTTTGTGTCTTTCCAGATGTTTCCACTGCCTCTGCTGTATGTTGGGAATCAAATATCAGGGCTGTTTGGGACACAACGACTCAAGTTAGAACTTCTATTTATTGCTGTATTATTATGCGATATGAAACATTATTTCCTTAATATTCATTCAACCTTTATCCTCGAGAGATCATTGAGGGGCGACCCTCATTTTCAATGTCATCTAGTCAGATTACAAAGACAAAAACGGAACAACACAGATCACACAACACAAGTACAATCATAAGAAATCAAGAAAGACAATAAAAGTCAGAATTGGAAAATAATTTGATAAATACATTAGGATAATAGGGAGGCGAAAGAAAATACAATTATGTAAAGCAGTTACAAGTAGAAGTTTGCAGGTTTAAAACCAGATTTCTAAATGCACAATTGAGTGGATTTTAAGAAAGTGCTGTAATTTGTTCCAGGAGTCGTATGAAATATGAAACCATGTTTTCCTTTTTTTTTTTCCTAGTTTACCCATGTTTACGGTTTTAAGGAGGTTCAGTATTTTGCTCACCATGGTGTTTGAGGGACTCTTGCTGAAGTAAGTTTCCTCAGCGCTACTTAACAAGAATGTTCTTGCACCTGTAAATGAATGATTTTAATAACTGCAACCCGTTCCCTCCACTCACAGAAAGACTTTCTCTGCGTCGATTAAGATCACCGTATTCACCATGATCGCTGGTGCTTTTATTGCTGCCAGGTGAAATGGCCACATCCAAGTACACCCATACACTGACATTATTCCGTTTACATGTGAGCATGTATCTCATTCTTTGACATGTGTTTGTAGCGCTGACTTGGCTTTCGACCTTGAAGGATACATATTCATAATGCTGAACAATGTTCTGACGGCGGCCAGCGGGGCGTATGTGAAGCAGAAACTTGATTCCAAGGTGAGCGCAGCTGCTAATCGTCCTACCTCACTGTGTGCGATGCTTCTTTGCTGCGTCGTTCCTTAAAGGATTGTACTTGATGCTGCTGTTCCCATAGGAGCTGGGCAAATATGGGCTGCTCTACTACAATGCTTTAATCATGATTTTCCCCACTGCGGCATACGCTTACTACTCAGGGGACTTGCAAGTGGTAAGGAATCCTTTTGACACAAATATATTCATGTTTATGTGATATCTGTTAGTGTCCAACAACTAGAGTTGAGAATCTCCTCCGTCTGTGTGTTTGAGTACAGGGGTTGGAGTATAATGGCTGGTCTGATCAGCTGTTTGTTTTGCAGTTTGTGCTTTCCTGTGTCATGGGGTAAACTCCAGATCCATCATTTAATGTATTGTGATTATGGATGAATGTATTCCAGTTTGTCATATTTTTCTGAAATAATAGACCCCAGGAAGAGTAGCTTCTGTTTAAGACAGACAGAAGCTAATGTGGATGTTAATAAACAAACAAGACAAATTAGATAATATCCCACATTGCTGCTCTCGTCTAATCCCTCTTCAATGTGTTGTACAGCTTCATTTTAATGTACTCCATCATGCTGTGCACGCAGTACAACTCAGCACTCACCACCTCCATTGTGGGCTGTATTAAGGTAAGTCATTTCACACTGGTCCTGCCATCTGTGAGCTGATAAGATTTATGAATGTGATTGTGTGCCGTACCTCCTGCAGAATATTCTTGTGACCTACATTGGAATGGCATTTGGAGGAGACTACATATTCACTTGGACTAACTTCATTGGTCTAAACATCAGGTAAAACGCACACAATTTGAATCATGCCGTTGTGGAGGTGGTGTTTTCTGTCTGGGGACAGCTTTTAGTCATCTTTGTTTCCCACAGCATCGCTGGCAGCCTGGTGTACTCCTATATCACATTCACACAGGAGCAAACAAGTAAGAACAGTTCAAATAATGTGAATCCAAACCTCCGCTGTAATGTGTGCACAAATTGAACATGCTGCAGTCTTCTGAAATGTGTTGTAATTGCATCAAATTTAACAGGAAAGGTGTAAACCACGAAATCCCCATCGGACCCGACCCTAATGAACTACGTACTGTATGTCCAGAACACGTTTCCTGTCGTCTGTGTACTGTATGATGTTGAGATGTCTATTTTTGAACCATGCTGTCAAAATGTTCTGCAAACATTTGTCATACACAGTAATTTAAGTGCCTAAACTTTTTTTTTTTTTTATAATTACATTTCACTGATTAATATACAAAGTCATGAGAATTTTTATATTTGACAAATCAATAAAATTAAATGTCAGACTTACATTTTTGTAATTGTGTTTTTAATAAATTACTCACCCGCCACATTGAGTCATTGTTCACCCTAATCATTCCCTTTTTTCCTTACCGGCTTTTAATTGATCCAAACACGAATATAGAAAATAGAAGTTAAATAAATATGGCATCTGAGTATTGTATTTAAAAAGACCCCAAAAAAATGTAACCCTATCTTTAAATTAAATTGTGAAGTGTTGCATTTTTGTTGTATTGAAGTGTGCAGTTTGAAAACTCACAAAACAACTCACTCATTAATACATTTATTAAATATAGCCAATGTTATTCCATCCATAGCCAGTCTTGGAATACATTTAATTTTTATTCATGTAATTTACAGAGAAAAGAAACAAGACATCATTGTCAACAAAGGGAAAGAAAATACTACATGGATCAACATTATTTTAGACAAACTTATCTTAATTTGTGAATGTAAGTTCAAAGCTGGAGTACAAAGTAAAAGACGCAAGCATCAAGCTGAACAGCTACTGTACCAAAACAAATTAACCCCCCATGTCAACCTGGTCTGTTTCACTGCTCTGAAGCCTCTTACTGAGGAAAGACTTGGCTGAAACTAAGCACTTTGAGTAAGCAGAACCAAAGGCAAGCAGCAAACTGAACCACAATGTGGGGCTTTTTCTATGCACAAAAGGTGAGGCTCTCTGCTACAAACATTTCAGATTGCGCAAGGTCACACAGGAATGGGAAGTGCTGTCAAACAGAGAGGGAAAGAGGAATGGCTACTTTTTTTTATTACATCCATCTCTGAGCAACAGGGCGAAAGATTTCACAACAAAAAGCCCAGCCTGTAAGGAAGACCAGAACATACAGATGAACAGACAGTTATAAAAATGTACCAACTTCTCAAGGTAAGAAATCTATACAAACTTTACATTAAAAAGCACGGACATTCTGTCTATTAAAAACAAAGCATTGAGCAAAGCACTGACTATGAAAATCCAAAAATACAGCGATCTTCTACATGAGTTATAATACAGGACATCACTGATGTCAGCTGCTTTACACAAACAAACCAGCAGGGGGACTAACCCATTGGTTTATTCATCCTAATCAAACAAACAGCCAGAAGAGGAGTGAAAATGTTATTCTGCTGGGTTTCGACACCACTCCTGATCATACGCTGAGGAACATACAATCAAAGTGCAACTAAAGAGAGCCAGCGACAGCACCAGCCTTACTCATCCTGTGTTTGCCTACTTTGCCTCTTTTTTTGACAACTCAAGCACATAACCGTTTAAAACCTGTCCCATTTCATCGAATGTTCAAATAGCCTGAACAGCAGTTATCTATCATAGTTTCTTTTGTTAAAAAATATAAATATCTCTTGTGTAAAAAAAATATCACAGGTGATTTATTTTTCTTTGAGTACAAATAGAAAAAGGAAATTCTTGGCAAAATTTTGTTAGTCTGTCTCCAAAAAAGGGAATAAAGACGATTGGTAGAAGATGTTTTCTAGGACATGGTGGAGCTGTGGTACTTTGGAATGAGCTCTGCAGGCAGTCAGTACATGGGGGGGAGATGGGGCCACCACTGCCCCTCCTGGAGGACCAGCTGCAGTTTGGTTGGCTGTGTTCTTTAAGGTGTGATTTTCAGTGACCTTTGACCTTATCAAAGAGTGAGTCTGCTCTTAGGAGATACTACGCTCCCGGGCCAAGAGGGGCTCATCTTACCTCATCCTCTTCACCCTTTTCCTCTGCCCATAAATGGGGAAGCAAGGACAATTTCCCGCCCAATTCAGCGTCTATTAGTCTACATCACGTAACTGTGTATCCTTCAGTCCTCCTGTGTTCTGGATGCTTCCACCTCACTTTGGCCTAATGGCTCTGCCTCAGTCCTGCATCTCTTGGCCGGCCTTTCATGTGCTGTTGCCGTGTCTCTGTGTTCAAGCGGAGGCTCCAGAGAACCATTTTGGTCGTGGCTGGGCGCACTGGGTTGGCTGCAGCCATTGGAGTTGTTGTCTGAGATGGGAGGAGGAGCTTCCGCTGACGGATGGGAGGGACCGTTGGACTGAACGGACTCAGGCGGGACTTGATTTCCTGGGGGCAACTGAGTGCCATCCACTGGGTGGTTTGAATTGTGGCTTGCGATACCTGACAATGAAAAATTTAAAGTTAGTAGGTTGACACAATTAAAACGTTTGACCGCCCAAATTACAAAAATTGTAGTAGTATCTGGCCGTGCAGATGGGGGCCGTGCCGACCGCCATCCAAATTACTGTACTGAAGCAACGTCACCATACAGAAACCTACATCAGATCATGTGAGAACGTTTTTTTTTTTTTTTTTATAAGGGCTTGGGAAAACGGCATTTTGACACTAAAACATACTTACTTCACATACATACTACTTACTGCTACAAAATGTGAATGTTTGGATTTTAATACATATGGAACACTACTGGGAAGCTACAGAATGATAGAAATATCTTAAAACAACAAAACATTATGGACTTGCCTTTTAAGGTCTTTAAATATTCAAATTAAATAAATCAACTGTTTGTGTGCGTGTGTGAGCTAAGCAAGGGCCGGTTACCAGTTTCAAGGTATACCGCGGTTTGAAAAAGTCACGGTTTTAAAACCGCTAAAATGTTCTGTCATAGCGTTCCTAAGGTATGAGCTGTCTTTGAGCCTTCAAGCACAGAAAGTGCACTTTAGAAATCCCTCTCCCTGCCAGTGTGCAGTGTGTTTGAAAATAGAATACATTGTGTTCAATGAAGAAAAAAAAAAAGTTTTGTTTTTACCCAGACATTTCAAAAATAAAACATTTTAAAGCTGTAATTGCAATACCGTGAAACCGTGATATTTTTGCTGAAGGTTATCGTACCACCAGAATCTCATACCGGCCCATGCCTAGTGTGCGTGTAGACCAGTCATTTTTATTCATCAGCTCACCGTTCTGACTGCTGCCGTCTTCCCTCTCCGAGTGGCTGGCGCTGCTGCTGGAGGTGGTGGGAGGAGGCGACGCCGCCCTGCTGGACGTGGCGCTCTCCGTCTCGTCCAGTAATCTGTCCATGTAGTCTCTGATGACACACAGCAGCACACAAGCCGTTACACACAACCTCACTCGTGATATGGTTTCAAAGACTAGCCAAGTGTATGTGGTCTGGTCGGTCCGGTTTTTTCTAACCTAACAGTGACTGCAGGTGGGTCCTCCTAGTTAGGGTCTAATGCACATTGAATCGTAGTGTTTTATACAAGCTTGTTGCAATACATGAAGTCAATCCCAACAGTTTGCTGTAGAACCGTGTGCTGCTGTGGCTGTTGAGGTGGTATCGCCAGTTACGTTGTCACATCCAGGTGGTGTTCCACGCAGCAATATTATCCGTAAAGCCAAGCTTATTTAATTGATTCGCTCAGAAAGACGGACTAGGTTAGTCCCAGTCTTGAAAGCTTTATCTTTTTATTTAATTCATGGCTGTTACATTCTTTTGGCTGGAATAACACAAAGTCTTTTATTTACTGTTCGAGCCTGGCAGTGCAATAATGTGACACTACACCCAACATGTGACATAAAGTGCAATTTACAACTGCCTGTGTACATCTCATTAGATTCCTTATGCACAATAGAAATACATTTTATTGGCTTACTGCCTGGAGTATTTCAACAGAATAAGAACTGATGGATATTAAGATAGAGCTAAAAATATTTTTTTTTACCATAACCATGACTGAGGCATCAGTATGAAGGTGGGAAACAGACACCACATTACAAGGAAATCATATGTTTGTTATCTGAGACCTGAAACCACATGGGATACGTTCACTGGAGTGGCTCATTCTACACAGCATAGACTGCAGCAATAAACTCAAGACAGTGCCCTTTCTAAAATACAGTATATGTCCTGTACTTTCCTTAGACCCTATGCTTTTACATTACATTGCATGTCATTTAGCTGACGCTTTTATCCAAAGCGACTTTGTTGTTGACAATTGTTATATATGTCAGCAACTAGGGGTTAAGTGGCTTGCTCAGGGACACATTGGTTGATGTATCGCAGTGGGAATTGAACCCAGATCTCCCACACCAAAGGTATGTGTCATATCCACTGCGCCATCACCACCTATGCTATGCTCATGTACTCTGAATATAAATCCATCAGCTACCTGTAAATCCACAGAAATGCCATTGTGGTCTGTCATCAAGTTATGTTTTCCAAAGAAATCTGCGTGTTTAAGTAGCATTGTTTAATGTATAATGTAAATGCTAAAGGACCCACCAGCAGCTGACTTATTTTCACACAAAAACAAATTAAGAATCTTTTTTTACACGAGTTTGAGGTATGTATTGTAGTTTTGGATCACAAAACCTCTATTGCTATTGCTCTATTACAATATTAGAAACAACCAACATGACCAAACACATCAACCTGAAACAGGAAGACAATTTCTTCCATTAATAATTTACACACAAATATATATATATATATATGCATTTTTAAAAACTTACGTGACACCAGGATGAAGGTTGTATTTCCTTTTTCCAAGTCTGGTTTGCTGTGCAAAGAAATCATAACGCTCAGACTTCTTCCACATGTAATAAAAGGCCACACATTCTCCTACAGACCTAGTTCTCACCTGAAAGATTTAATTCAGCAGACATGAAATAACCATTATTACCATCGTCTGAACATATAGATTCAGTACAATTTCAAGTAAGAGACAAATCAAATTATTGCTTGGGACTCTGACAAAGGTCATATGATCTACAGACACTTTAACACTGTAAAAAACTAAGAAATTTGATTTGTCTCAAAATGCAACAAGGTTGATTCCAACCCTGAGCATCACACAGCCACAGCAAACACATCAACATACATTTAAAATGAATGTCGTGATTATCAAAATTATTTTAATGTTATCAAACATATGGTCATGCCATATTAATCAGAAATGGTTCATTAATGGGGGCTTTCTCTTACCTTGTTGGCCTGTATTAAATGAAAGTCTTTCCCATAAGCTTTTAGTCCTTGTTCAAAATGTCTACATTCCTCTTCAGTCCAGACAGATAGCTCCTCTGTTACAGTGAGAATAAGTATTAATCTTTCATCTGCAAGGTCTTCTTAAGACGATCCAAGTACAGAACACCATATTACCCCAAACATGTTGCATCAGAGAAAACTGAAGGCCAATATGTGAAGGACATTGAGGTTTGAATGTCTACTTACCTCTGGCTGCTTTAACATTAAACCTAAGTCTTCTTAAAGCTTCCTCTGTGTCAAAGTCACATTTCACTAGTTCATACAATGCCTACAGGGAAACAAATAAATAAACAAATGAATAAACATGTACTACAGAATGATTGCAACTCATTTGATTTAAAGCATAATGCTTGCGTTAATCAACATTCTTCTTGAATAATGGGTCTGTAGCACTCAGCCCCAAGCCCATTCCTTCATACACTGGATGCAAATCTTTACAAGTGGCTCGTAAATATATAGTTTCATTTAAAAAAAGGCTCAGTACTTAAAGCTGGGCACTGTCTTTAGCCAACATAACTCAAACAGGAGTAAAAAGTGTATTTCAGCCACGGATTGATAGACATTGAGAGACTACAATAAACTACAGTGGCCATGATAATTGTAATGTGCAGTGTAGCTCACAGATATGTAATAAGGGTTTTTGGACAACAATGAAGGTCTATGGCACAGAGAAATAAGATATACCAGGTTTTGGCTACACATACGATAGTAGAATTAATTTACTGTTACAGTTCTGGTCTTTTCATGGGATTTGTTCACAGTAAGAAAAAAAAAAATAGACATTGGCCAGAACATTATGCTGTCACCTGTTCATTGTCTTTGATATGGGATCCCTCTGGGATTGCATCCACTCCCTTCTCCTCTCCTGTCCGCCTTGATGCCTCTGTCAAGAACTCCACCACTTTGCCTTCAGGAAGACACTCGGGGTTCCACAACAACTGGTCATCATTTTCATAAACTACAGGATATACAAATAGATATAGGCAATATGATGTCAACCTTTTGTTTACCGTACCATCTTCAGTTCTTTTGGACCCAGAAAGGACACACAGTTTTACAGCTTAAAATGTTGTCCGTGATTACCTTTTTCATTGTCTTTGTATTTACTCAGGCCAATAGGAGTTTCTGCCTGATACATGGAACCCACCATGATTTCCTGTTGGAAATAAACACAGAATTTAGACTGGCTGAAATTTACTTCATAATTGATCACAAATACTACACTTGCACACTACAGTTTTCATGGTGTAAATATTTGTGAAGTGAGCTTAGTGTGTTTTTAAGCCACAAATCCATCATCCGACAGCAACTTTGATAAATGTGTATTTCTAAAAGTCTAATGGATTAGACAATAGTGAAGTGACACTGCACATGCTGCAAATCCTGACATAAATAGGAAGTAGTCTGTATGCAAATGTATCTGATCAAGGCGTTTAGCATTTAACAGAAACCATGTTTTTGTTCTGACAAATGCTTTGACAGCATAGTATAAATCAGGCTGTAATCTGACAGTACGAGTGTCTGACACTCAGATAAAGTTTTTACACACCTTTTTCCAGTCTTCAGACGGAACATAGTCCTCATCTTCATCTGACTCCTCCTCTGCATCATTATTACCTGAGGCACAATGTGAAATCCATTTAACCAGCTAAACCACACACACAAATCTGCATTTAGTTTCAACAAGAGGAAAGAAGAGAAAGAAAAGGAGATAAGCTAGCACATACTTTCAAAGTACTTGAGTTTCTGTGGGCGAATGAGTTCTGCTGTGCCAAGGGACCTGACTGAGCGTGTGCGAACCTCAGAGGTTGCCTGGGCCTCATCCCTCTGTCCCGACGAGATCTTAACACCCTCACCCTGAAAACAAACAAACACTAAAAGTTGCAAACAATGCTCAAATCACACACACACACAAAAGTCAACACAACAAAATATATTAAGTCTATGGAAACCATATCACTGTCAAGAGACTCAAGAAACACCGACATACCTCATTTCTTTTTAACTCGCCAGTCCTTTGACTGCTTTCATCGTTGTCTAAGTCCTCTTCCTCCTCCTCTTCCTCGTCATCCTCTTCTTCCTCGGGTTCTTCCTCCTCCTCCTCCTCCTCCTCCTCATCTTCATCTGCTGGTGAACCGCCCCCATAACCATACAGACTCAGCAGCTCATGAATGGGCATCTCTCCCTCCTGTTGAAAGATTACATTGTATTCTAAACTTTAAAATGAACTAAACATGCACCTAATAATTTGATGCCTAAAGGAATCATTTTGGTCTAAATGTAAATTTCAAACTCAGGATTGCGACTTGCCATTGATTGAAAAGACAAAGCCAAATACATGTGTGAGCTCAAAGTCTGAAACTCACCCGTGCAAGATCTTCAATCTCGTTGGCGTTAGTCTCATCTGATGCCTCCAAAATTTCTTCTTCCTCCAGGGTGCGTTCATCATCAAAGTCATGGACAAGCATGTCTGCTGATGGGTCGAAATCATGGTCAACGGAACCTACTGAACCTCCTAGAAAAATATCCCCAACAATGAAAGCGATATTGCAAAATTTGATTGATAAATATGACTGAATGAAAGATTTACTTTAAAAGTATGAACAAATCCAATAAAGGTTAAACAAGTATATCTGAATATACATTCACCGGCCACTTTATTAGGTACTAGAGCTGCACCAAATTCAACTGCTTATTAACGCAAATATCAAATCAGCCAATCATGTGGCAGCAACTCAATGTATTTAGGAATTCAGACATGGTCAAGATGCTCTGCTGAAGTTTAAACCAAGCATCACTTCTGTCAGCTAAGAACAGGAAACTGAGGCTACAGTTGGCAAGAGACTCCAAAATTGGAAAAAGTTAAATATGTTGCCTGGTCTGATGAGTCTCAATATCTGCAGCAACATTTAGATAGATGGCAGGGTCAGAATTTGGCGTAGACAACATGAAAGCATGGATCCAACCTTGTGTCAAAGGTTCAGGCTGGTGGTGGTGGTGTAATGGTGTGGGAGATACTTTTTTGGCACACTTTGGGCCCCTTAGTACAGATTGAACATTGTTTAAATGCCACAGCCTACCTGAGCATTGTTGTGGACCATATCCATCCCGTTATTACCACAGTGTACCCATCTTCTGATGGCTACTTCCAGCAGGATCAAGCACCACGTCACAAAGCTCAAATCTTCTCAAACTGGTTTCTTGAAAATGACAATAAGTTTACTGTACTCAACTGGCCTCCACAGTCACCAGATCTCAATCCAATGGACAACCTTTGGGATGTGGAGATTTGCATCACGGATGTGCAGCCGACAAATCTGCAGCAACCGTGTGATGTTATCATGTCAATATGGACCAAAATCTCTGGGGAATGTTTCCAGCACCTTATTGAATCTATGCCACAAAGAATTGAGGCAGTTCTGAAGGCAAAAGGTGGTCCAATCCAGTACTAGCAAGGACTACCTAATAAAGTGACCGTAGAGTAGATTACAGATATATTCAAGTATGGGGGTGGATGAAATGGATCAATTCTTCTATCCTGGAATGTAATTTTATATCCACAATATCATTAATTTAATTCAACTTCATTTGCTTGTTTACTCTAGTAGCCTAATGCTTCACATAACTGACAAATCCAAGATCCTACAGATTAAAAACCAAGATGACGTAGTCTATTTTGGCAAGTCCGAGGAACGGATTACCAATAATCAAAGTACTTTATCACACTGATGCAAAATTCCTTGAAATCTTACATTACCATCTTATCGCCTAACCTAGCTTTAATAAAATTGCTGATATATAGACAGAGGTTTGACATGTAGCTGCAAAATAAGCCTTTTATGTTGTTTTTTTACCGTTGTGTATACACATTACTGGTGTAAGCAAATTAGAAAACAAACACAACTAATAATAACTATTATTATTGTTGTTGTTAATAACACAATTATTTGATATAATGCAGATCATTAAGTCTAAGACTATCAATCCATTTGGGAATAATGGTTCCAATCCTGTGTTTTGGATTTTGGTGAAGGTGCTTCCCTTTCTTTACATTTAGGCCAACAGTGTTCCTTTAAGCATCAAATTGAATATGTATAATTAAAAGTAAGTTTGAACAATAGATGTGAAATATATGCCATGCACCTAAACAACAACAAAAAGGCTCCAACTTTATGTACCTGGGCTCGAATTCCCGAGGGAGGGCTGGAAAACGGAAAACATAAATAAAGTTAAAGAACAGCTTCAGAGGCAAAAATCTCATTAGATGTGCAATTAGAAACGTTATGCCGCTGTATACAACTTATCTATAACATAATAAGTTACTCTGGCAGGGGGGCACGGATGAGTTCAGAAAAAGCGCGCTCGACCCTGTGCTCTAAAGGCTGACTGCAGTTCAATAAGAAACAAAGACTGTCACCACTTCCTCTGGGAAAATGTATGTAGCATCTCAACATAGAGTAGCAAAGGTACAGTGGTGTTTACCGCCTGCATTCACCCACAGTTAGCTAAGTTACAGCAGGCGAGTGATTACTAGGTTGATTTACTCAACTGGCTAACTTGCATACAAATTGAAAGCTACATCTCCTTTATATACATTTAGCTAACGCGTCCAAGTTACGTTTGGTATCAACTGCCTGCGAATAATTCTCGAAAAACAACACATAAAATAGCTCTAACCATGACACTACCGCTACGTATCTAATTAAAAACGTTCAAATGGTTAGTTCAGTATTCTTAAACAAAACCGCGAAGTAACATCGCTAACGCCGCAGCTACCTTCCGTCAGGGCTAACTTAGCGCCGCTAATGTTAGCTAACGTAAATCCGAAGTTTAGTAAACATTCTTGTGTCAAGAAATGGCTATTATCTAGCAACGCAAACATCTGATTCTTAATTTCGTATATTAAAGCTATAACCCGCAAACGATGTACACATTCGAGTGAACCAACTATCTTGCACTATATATTTATTTTTTTCCGAATATTTATTTCACTTTCTTACCTCCGCCATGTTTGCGATCCTGCAGGGTCACGTCAGGGGTTAGCCGTAGTTCCCGGATGTAGAGCCCCGCCCACCTGCAGTATCACGAACATACTATTCCATGGCATGGGAAATGCAGTGACATGAATGATGTATTATTATCATAGACTGTATTATTAATTATTTATATTAACAGTCTATGATTATTATGTGCATTATGTAGCCTATATTCATATTATATTCATAAAAACATTAGCAAACGTAACATATACAGTCTCCACTGTGTTTAAAACGCTGTAATCTAAATCAATGAAATTCAATGTATTAGTATGCTCTAAAACGGGAAAATAGTCATATCAGTAAGAAATTAAATAGGAATATGTAAAAAGTTGTTTTTATTTTTTTTATTTTTAAATTGCCTAAATGCAGTATAAATGTAAATGACACTGACATGTATCACCCTCGGCCTCATTAGACACAGATATTTAGAACATATTTCTTATATGATATATGTTAATGTTTTGGTTTTATTTTCCTATGATCAGCATTGATCCATCGGCCATATATCTGGGAAAAACTCAAATCTAATAAAATGATGTCAAGTTAATAACAATAATTAATATTCACTTAGCTCCTACAGCAAATATTATGTTATATATGCTGTACCTTCACGTGGCCAGGCTATAATGCAAAACTTAATGCTGCTTTAATTCCATAAAGGGAACACTCAAGAGGACCCAACAGTGATGTGTAGATTCAAACATCGAACATATTATAAAAGTTTTGACAATTATGTAATTTATGTAATTACACCTGTGGATTTCCTGCCATGACAAATTAAAATCGCCAAAATAACCAAAAGCCAGGCCCCTGGTTGTTACAGGTTTTTGAGCACAGGGATGAATATCAACAATATGTTGAATATATATAGAAATCAGTAGTAGCCTATGTGGGAGAAAGATACATTTATTATAAAAACTATATTTTTGATTTTGATTATGCTTAGCCCCATTGATACATAAAAAGGGGCTGGCAACGACTATTTTAAGGTCAAACCTATTTCATGACACAGCTCAATTTGACAACAAGTGTTCCAGTTAATACAACTGTCTCTTCTCGGAATCACTGATTTATGTTCATGATAGTGGGCACACACTCCACTATGTTGCTATGTAGAGAGCCATCACCTCAGTTTGTTGTAGGATGGCTATCTCAAGCGATCCATTAGGCAACAATTTGCTAAATCCATGTCAATAAAAACCCTACATTTTGGACATAAATGAGTCGTTCTTTCTCTTTAACAATTACGAGAAATGTTGACAATCAGTGATCATCACAATGGCCTAGATTCCCACACATATCCCAAATGACCAGACTGACATCCGTTGTTAAAAACACATGATGGTTACCAAAGGTTGTACAAACAATTTACACAGGTATAACCTGAGGAAGACTTGGGAAAGCGTGTGACATCACTGGAGACTCTATATAAAAGGGTTGATCAGGATCAGGTTTTCAGAGAATAAACACCATGAGATCCCTAATCTTGCTTGCGATGCTGCTGTGCATGTTGTGTGTAACACAGGTACAGACACAGGATAATACAAACAAGCTGAGGCTGTGTGGCCGGGCGTTTGTGCGGGCAGTGGTGTACACCTGCGGAGGATCCAGGTGGAGAAGACTGATGGGAGAAGAAAAGACTTTGCCAGGCGGTGAGTACACAGTCATTGGAATCCTTCTTTGTAGCTTTGGGGTTCATTTCACAACTGTAAAATAAATTACTGATAGGCTGATATCTCTCTGCAGGTAGCAGGGAGCCAAAACTAAAGATGACAGATGAGCCAGCAATGGACCGTCCTTGGCGGGACCAAAACCAGGCACTAATACAAGTGTGCTGTCAACTAGGCTGTCGACGGAGTGACCTCTCCATGCTCTGCTAAAAGGGGAACATCCCAAGGGTCCTTGGGTTGATCATCATCAATCTGTCTTACATTAGCTTAAAATAAAATCTTCAGAACATTGTTAGGATAATGTGATTTCATTTTCCATGCTTCCAAAAATAAAAAAAACATGAATTTTACTTACAAATTTTTGTTTTATCATTTTATACATGGAAAAATATACAACATACAGAACTCTTCAACAGCAGCAATTTATTTTGTAACTGTGAGAAATGCATAACTAAAGCGACACTTGTGTTCTTATCAGAGTCTATTCAATGTCTGCATGATTCACTCAAAGTAAACAGCGTAGACAGTTGCCACCCCAAATAGAGAGCTGTTCTTGAAGGAGTAGGAGGCAAAGGTGTCATTAGCTGCATCCCACAGACAGCGGCTGCTGATTTGCATGCTCTGCCCGGTGAGCTGGCCGATGTGGACCAGGACGACAATCTTATATCGGGGAATCATGAGGTCCTTCACACGGGCTCTTATCACCTGGGAGGGGCAATCCAAAGAATGAAACTGAAGTTCACGGTATTCAAAAAGTGTTGCATGAATTAGCTTTTCAGTTTTATTTACCTCAGATATTGTTTTTGTCATTTTTTGAGACCACTCTCCTTCATATTCCTCCTCTTGGAGGTAACTGGTAAGTACATCCTTCAGTATGTCTGTGACAGCAGGAATAGGGATGCGTTTGTATGGTCCTGTGATACAAAAACCAAAGACAACAATACCATGGCAAATAAGTTTGACTTCTTATGCAATTGCTTTGGCTAGTAAAAAATATTCTGATGCATTGATCGGACTTGGAAGGCAAATCAATCGAAATTGCAATTAATACTGCATCGAAATGTCTGCTGCTTTGAAATGTTACTGATCTTGTTCAGTTTCCATCCCTCTCTCCCTAGCATGTACACAGCTTTTGTAGTTAGACAAGGCAGAAACAAGTCATTCATTAAATCAGTGCCTTTGTGTAAGGTTGTAGTGAGGCTTAAGTACTAAATTAATCAAATCAAAATAAATAAAATGGAATCATTGCACACATATGTGGATGAACTAAACCTCTTAAAGAATCAAAAATCGATCATTGTTGTATTATACTGTTACAGTACATCTGTAGTTGGTGATGATGCTGTGAAGCAGCATGTCTGCCATACAGGTGAATGTTATCTTACCCATCTGGTAGGTGTTCTCCATTGTTACGGCCATCCGAGGGTTGTCATCATGGTGTGCTAGTTCATCTATGTACGACACAGTACTTATAGAGCTGGAATCGGAAACAGGATCAGATTGTAGTTATGGTATGTACACACTGTGGTTGACTGACCTCCAAATAATTTAGGAAGAGCTGAGTATAACTTCTCAACCAAACATATAGCTACACGTGTTGGGAATGCTTTCTGAATTCTGCCATTCGTTATGATTAATAAAGATGACTGACAACAATACAAGAATAATGAAAGGTGGATATCGGCCCATATTATCTGCTTAATCTAGCTAACGTTACTCACTCCTTAGTCTTGCCAGTTGTTTCTTTGCCTCTGACTCCATGGCTTCCCTCTGAGGGCAACTTGCCTGCCCTCTTCTCTCTTCTTTGGGATTTGTCTTTAAGCAGGTCAGACATGATGACGGCTTTGTCTTTACAGGACGACAACCCAAATATATTGACGTTAGGTCAATTAATATCTAGTTAAACATATACAGTGGTAACGTTACTTGAGGACGCGTATCAAACACATATTGTCGAAATGAAAACTCAATCGGAAAGCGTTTAAACTGTAAATGTAAACATTGCTATGCTAGCTTTTCTGGGTAACGTTAAGGGATTATTTTTCGGCTAATTAAGGACAACAGTATAGTTTTATAGATTATGTCATGTCAATTGGGCTACAAAAAAATATTACGGAGCGAAATTGAACACGTTTTTACCGATTTCAGGACCTCTTGAACCGAGCAGAACAAAGTAGCTAGCTAGCTCCGTAGAGCTTGGTGTTGTCATGGCAACCATGAACCATCAGTCAGAGTAGGAAGGGTTTCCATGTATGAAGGCTTCCTGCTGCTGAACTGCTCCAAAGATATTTTTGTTTGTTTGTTTGTAGTAGTGACATTATTTTCCAACGACTATTTCACTCATACATTATTCATAACTCCATCTGCGAGGGAAGACTGTGAGATGCGGTTGAAAGCTTCTGAAAAAAGCTACTAGGTGGACCTAAGTTCAGATCAATCTTTACCTTGGTAACAGTCGTTGAGAAACAATATCACCACAAGGTCTATTTAGTAGCTGTTCTGGAGCTTTTGATCACCCACATGATATTCATCAGCATGGAGTTTGCCTGGTTGTCATGGATTTCCAAGGTCAAGAATGAATTTTGAACCTCAGCTTTTAACCCATTTTAGACATGTAAGTGTAAAATCACTAAATGGGCCTTGTGGTGAAATAGTTTTCTCTATTAGTCTAATAATATTCTGTCCCCATACCCTCTCCTCTCTGATGACCCGCGTGACCCAGTTGAGGCTTTGTGGAATTTAGGAATAAATCATAAACGACAGTAATAAAAATAGTCTTAGTTTAACAGCAGAAATAAGGTTGAGAGATTCACTTTTACAGAAACAGAAAATAGTTTTATAATCTAGCCAATATCCCCATAATGTATACTTTTCTGTCTTTGAACAAATGAGAGGGAGATAAATGTGTCATATTTCATCTTCTTTATTACCAAGTAAAACAGGTATTACATTATATTTTTTTCATATATTTACTTTCAAAATCTTTGGATGGGAAATTTACATGACATGTTTGCATATTCTGTGTCTAATGCAGTGAAAGGAATACAGCCAAAACATTGTAGAAAAAATAAACTTACAGAGACTCTTCCATATTGGTGGACTAAGTGTATGCTCAAAAAGGCAAAGAAAAACCAAAGCATAAGTAACAGAAACACTGAGAACTGTTGTTCTTAATAAACTGAAAGAACCATATGTTTTTCCAATTTCGAAGAACTAAATGAAATATTACACCTAGGCCCAAACTGGTAGTCAACAACACATAAAAACATTCAATAAAATGTAATGTTCAAACACATACTGATATGTGACATGAGCCCATGAATTGTTTTATTAATGACATTTAAGGTGTGTTTTGTGTGCAATTCAAACACAGGAGAATGTTAAACACCTATATCAGATGCATGGAATGGAAATAGCAATGAATACATGCCAAATTTATTGACAATGAGTTTCTGAAGGTGCAACAACAGCAAAACAGAGAGTGGAGGTTTAAGTGAAGGAAAAGAAGTCTTCTCTCATAGCACAAATATACAGTAACACACGTATCATGACCTTATTGAAATTGATAAGACTGGAATGGACAAATGCAGATTTCATGCATCACCGTTTGGAGTTATTCATCAACAGTAACACGTTTATGGTACAAGAAACCCACATGTAAAACAATAGATGAAAAGTGGGAGTGTTGTTACATAGAACCTAATTCATCATGAGTGCTGACATCAATAAACCAAGAGACAATCACAGACACATCCATATGCCCAGAGAAATATTGAAACATAGCTTTTTATGTACACTTTTTACACTTAAATATTGCTATTAGAAAATGATAAAACATTTATTCAACATGGTGGAAAAGCAAGAAAATAAAACAGGGACATAAATAGTGCTGTCTTCTTGATAGACATTTCTTTTCATTACTCTGTTATGTCCCCAATAGTCCTCGTCAAGACCTCTATCAAAGATCATGGTCAAAGGAATTGGTCAAGTTTTTAAGCAGCATCAAAGGCAACTCCTACAATCGTCAGCCCAGGTCCTTCTTTATTTCTCCTGAAACTTAAAGCGCCTTCTTACCACCGTTTGGCACTCTTGTCTGGCTCTGTATGCGTTACATCTTAAGGCCCTTTAAAACATAATTTCTGTAACATTAACAGAATAAAGGAACCAAACTCTTCCAGTGAAAGTAGCAGCTGTTATTCACACAAGTATCGACTTTTTGTTACAAAATTTTACCATTCACACACCACCACAAACACCACTAAAGTCCTGTGATGTAGGAAAGTTGATGTATCTCAGCATTGCACTTGCTCATAGTGGTAATGTAATGCTTTTGTTCTTCAGCAGGACAAATGGCTGTAACGGATTTACTGACAGTTCCAACTCTCTGTTCACATGACCCGTTAACGGCAATATGCCATCGAAGTAGTGGTAAAGGCTGCATGTGTAAACATATATTTGCTTCGATCCTGATCGCCATATGGGACAAAATAAGATTTTTTTTTGCAAACACATGAATGATATTTTGTAGAGAAATGATCATTACTCAAAAATAATTCCATGCTTTTCTGCTATAAACCACATAACATAACCTATCTGGTAGGTAGGTAGTAGAATGGTAAGCAGGCACACCACAGCCACACATAAAGTATGCTATATACATTTTTGGTAACATACCCGATTTTATGAAACCTTTTGAAATTGTGTTTGAAAGTTAGTCTGTATTTGATTAGCTCGCAGACTAGCTGTCTTGGTAGCTAACGTCTGTCAGATATGCAGTAGCTAACTAAGCTAGTTGGCTAACTTTAATTGACAGCTACACAACCAAGGCATTCCAATCATTAATGTAATCCCTTTAAAAAAAGTGAATGTAAACCGGACATTTAGCCACTTGTGGGCAGCGGAAACCAGCTGTGAACACTGACATATTATACCTTTTAAGTTGATATGGTGAACTTGTTAGCAAACACTTGCCTTTTAACATGGATTAACACATCCAGCAGATATGCAGTAACATTAGCATTCATTTGGTGTCATGTTTTTTTGGCCACCTGACCAATATTTACCTTTCTTTTAATTCTGTTTTTAGTCTCTATCAACTTCTAAAGAAAAATCAGCTTTTTAAGCTGCTAAATGTTCCAGAATGTTCACCAGCTGGTTGCTAACTTTGACAGTGGGGTTAGCCTTTTTGCTGAAACAGCTACCTGCTGCGACCAAAAACAATGCTATGAGAACAGTCAGAGTCAACCAAAACAGTACTATTTGGGTGATAATTCTCTGTGGGTTTGTCACTACGAGCAGCCTTATTCACCTAAAAGTAATTATGTCATCCCATGTAAATATAAAAATATTGATTATAGCCATTTTAAACTTCAATTTAAATTTAAGATATGGCAAATAAGTAAAATTCTTTCTCTGCTCAATTAAAGTATTTGTTGTATGATGACAATTTCTCTACAAAATATAATTCATGTGCTCAATATTCCCCATCATGCGATCCGGATTGAGGCACAAATATAATTCCATATAAAAAGCACCTTCAGATTAAGAGTGCTGATGTTAGTCCAGCGCTGCAGGTCATTTGAACTGTGAACTGACCAGTCACCTTCAATCACAAGACTGATAGAATGGGCTGTGACATTTCAAAGGCTGTCTACACAGAAACATAAATTCTGCTTAGACAACGATAAAGATCGGTCACACATGGTGGAAAAAAACTCTGATTTGAGGTGGCAGTGTAAATCAGATATTACCATGGAACCTATAACTTATTAAAATACAACTGCAAAGCAACTCTATAATACACTTTTTTTTTTTACATTTTCCAGTCTTTTCCACCTTGCTTAAGATTGTTGTAATATTATATAATCAATTCACATTATCTGACGACCAGTTAGACAAAAGAAACTGCAATGAATAAGGCTGGATCACTCTATGAATCCACAAGTATTAAAACAAGAACAAAGAATCAGAGCTTCCCTATGTTTTACTCCATGTAAGCCCATATGTGTTCCAAGTGCACAAAACTAATGATTTGTATTTACTTGCATAAACTCAGCAGCAGTCAGTCTACTGAAAATGATATTACGAACTCAAAAATTATCTGTTGTCATCTGTGTTGTGTTATTCTGTTAAATCTCAACCATTCATTCTAATGGTTGCTAAAGATACAGTTTCAAATGCACTAAACATGGGATGGATCCATAGTCTTCACAGTCAAAAGCCATTGATTCTTTTGGTTCCGTTCACAAACAGGTCCACTAATTATCCGCCAAATATTTCCCTGTGAAGTAAAACGAAACATCAGAGAAGCAGAGAAGTTGAGCGTGGAGTGTCTGTGTGCATTTAGATGACTACACCAAAGAGGTCACACGCACAATACTGATACTCAAACTGACCTGCAGCAAATCTCTTCTTGATCAGCGATAACCGGTAGCCAGTCCCAACCAGCTGGATGTCGCACCCCGACAGAGTGCATCCCTCACTGCTGAACTGGACTGCCAGCTGTGAGGGTTTACAGGGACCTTCTGTCATCTGGAACCGGCCCAGAAGAGCCCCTACTCCTGTAGGACGCAGATACAGTATTGATAGGTTTGTGTGTGTTTCCGTTTCTGTTACTTTGTGTAGTGAAATGATAACATTTCGATAAAAGAATAAAGAATATATAAATCAATCCAAAAACAATGCCAATACCAATACACTTTTCGCCTGTAACTGAGATTTCAGTCCAGTGCAGTGACATAAGGGAGAATATAATGAGACTGATTCTCTGTTTAGCAAGAAGATTATGTAAGAACATGAATGAACGCATAAAATGACCGCTTACCTCCATTTTCAGATCTATGAGAGAGACTGGGGATTTTCCACTGTATCGTCTGCTGCTCTGGATTCCTTTATGAGAAAGTAATTCCACATTACAGAGGACATGTTGCTGTCTGTCTGATAAATTAGGCCTAAGCGCATTTTTCACACCTATAGTTTGTTTGCTCTGGTCCGAATCAGTTGATGAGTTTGTAAAGTTGGAGCGTTTTCCCTTTGGTTTGGTTTCTTTTCACACAGAGAAAAATCGAAGTGAAACAAAATGCATTACTACAAACCACACAAGAACGTTCGCTCCCCTTATGGTCAGATGTGTCTGGGACGGGAGCACAAAAGTAAATACAGAAAGAAGGTCTTGTGTTCTGGACTACTGCATATGTCTGACTACAGTCAAGCTAGCCGTCTCTCGCCTCTCCATGGTCAAATCATTTTCCAGATATTGCTTCGCGAGCAACGTTACTGCGTCTGCTCTGCTCGCCGAGACTTTGCATGCTCTGCCGCAGCGCAGATTGCAAAGCAGACCTGACTACAGGAGCCGTTTAGCTCAAACTTGCAGAGTACACCTGGTAGCTGGGTCAAATCACGTTCTCACCACAAACAAACCGAGTTTATCATAAACGGGTTTGTCTGTGACCGGACAGAGACCCCCTCCTCAGTGCGATCAGTGTGTTCACACCTGCCCAAACGAACCGCACCAAGAGGGTAAACACTCCAGTGTTCTAACTAAACAAGGCAGGTGAACAAGTCCATGTCCATGTTATTACAGAACAACTTGAAGATTGAAGAGTGTTTAGAACTAGAAGTTTTCTGGCTGGCTATGAAAAACTTACTTACTTATTTCAAACTTACAACATAGCATCTAAACATCCCATAATTTTGGGGGAAGGGTGGGAAATTGTTCTAGGTTGGATTAAGCCCCTCCACATGAGCCCCTTCAGCCGGTCCAAAATGCAAGGAGTCCTTACCAGCTGGCGGGGGGGATCATGGCCTGGAGTTTGGCCATGCCTCCATCCACAGGAACCAGGAACTGGATGTTGTGTAGTGGCACGGGGGCGGCCATGGCCTCTGTGTTGTATTTGTAGTCTATTCTTAGGTCTGTGTTGACAGTGTCGCCTCGCCAGCTCACCGCCAGGTTCAGAGGAGTGGACTGGATCCCCTCTGCTGACACCTGAGAGACACGGAAACAGAAGACGGTGAGATATATGGATGAATAGATACTATAGTTAGATCAACTAAATACATAGACCAATGGATATTTGATACCTGATATTTGATCATGTCCACGTTGTAGTATGTTGCCTGAGGCTTCTGTTCAGCCACTTTTTTCAGATGACTCATCAAGTTTGGCATATTCACCCAGAACTCCTTGTTGTCTACATTGTCTGTTGTGGAATCACTGAGGGATGAGAGGTACATATTTGATTCAGACAATCTCAACATCAAGTTACTCCATCAACCATGTGAGCACCATAATTAAGATAGTTCTGATAATAAATAGTGTGTGTGTGTGTGTGTGTGTGTGTGTGTGTGTGTGTGTGTGTGTGTGTGTGTGTGTGTGTGTGTGTGTGTGTGTGTGTGTGTTTGCCTGTAATGCTCATCTTACCAGCACAACAGCTGTGGATTGGGGAGGACCTGCTCTAGTCGGCTGTAGTTGCTGATACAAAAGGTGAGGATGGGTTGAGTTGGGTGGCTGGCAAAATGCCTGGTTATGCCGGCAGGGAAGGACAGCACCATCTCCCCTGTGATCTTCACAACACATCTGGGACAGAGGGAGATCTCAGATATCATGCTGAACAAAAACACACACTGCCAGAATCCCTTTAGCATCAAAGTCGGTTTGTAGCTGCAAGAATGTGTTTATCAGTATATAAAAATTGACTCTTCATCTAGCTACTGATAACAAAATGTTCCATAATTTCTACATTTCATCAGTGCATACTGATCAGTGATGGTCCCACTGTCCAAAACAGAAAAAATGTGGGCCTACTTGCTGGGGTCTGCGCCTTTGAAGTAGGCATTGATGGTTTCTGTGAAGGCAGCTGCCACTGGCAGAGTGTCCTGGGGTCCCATGGTGAGCGGACTGGGTCCTCTGGAGCATCCTGTTGAAAACACACAGACACACACACACACACACATACAAAATACACCTAAATACACTGAGACTATGTCTATTCTCTTTGCTCCTTGCCTATATGCTCAAATGTTCCTCTATGGGTTATACACAAAGGATATGGGAGTATAAACCAAAAAAAGCAAAAACTCAACAATCAATTTAAAAACCTTTGGGGTCAAGTGACCAGGTCAGACTTCTTCAGAAGTAGTGTGAACACTCAAATCTAGCCCAGATCTGATTTTTTTCAAATCAGATTCAGGCCACTTCCATATGTGGTCCTGAATCAGACCCAGATCTGATTTTTTTCAATGCGGCCGCAGTGTGAACAACCAAGGCGGATTTGATGCGACTTTTACCTCAATAACCCTCGCTGCGCCCTCTCTCTCCGCGGGGAGGGGCGGGGCCCCCTGCTCCTGGTGATGCTGTCGACCTGGACGGACTGTCCTCAGTGTGCCCCAACCGCGTCGCGTCGCCAGGGCGGTGGATCGGCTCACGTAAAAAAGGCGATGTCGGCAACCCACCCGAACCGTCTTGAAACACGGACCAAGGAGTTTAACGCGCGCGCGAGTCAGAGGGTTGCCTCGTGGCGCAATGAAAGTGAGGGCTGGCTGAGGTGGGATCCCGGCCCCTCGGGGTCGGGCGCATCACCGGCCCGTCTCGCCCGCACCGTCGGGGAGGTGGAGAGTGAGCGTGTGCGATAGGACCCGAAAGATGATGAACTATGCTTGGGCAGGGCGAAGCCAGAGGAAACTCTGGTGGAGGCCCATAGCGGTCCTGACGTGCAAATCGGTCGTCCGGTCACACAGACCTCAATTTTCAGCCATAACCCCACAAAAGGCCAAAATAGCCAATTTGACTCTCTTTCTCTTCATTCTTCTCCTCCTCAGCACCTGCACATTAATGCTACGGCTGCCATTACACAAACATTTTGAAATAAAAGCGAAAACGCTTACTTCCTCCATAACCTCCCTATCTTTAGTGCAACAGCGTGCTGCGTCTGATGTCACTGTTATTGTTCTTTTGTGCATGCGGGTCATTTCAAAACCGCAAACAGTTCACACTGGAATCTGATATAGGCCACATTTTAAAAGGTAATGTGAACAACCTAGCAAAAAATCGGATCTGAGCAAATAAATCTGAATTAGGCATTAAGACTTGCGGTGTGAACGTAGCCTATGTGAGTGAGCAGGGCATGGGATGGGATGGGCAGCGATATTCTGGCTCAGTGAACATGACCGTGGAAAAGACTGCAGGTAAAAGGAGGGCAGGCGCATTCAGCCCATGCACTGCTGGGACCACAGTAGCATTCTGGCTTGACTCACCTTCAAAAGCTAAATAAAACCTGCCGTGGTCAAACCATACCAGAGGCTGTGAGGCCTCTGAGTGAGCAGAAACATGAGGAGGACAAGACTGTGAGACAAGGACATGACGATGAGCGACAGACAACATGGACACAGACTGAGATGTGAGGCTAAAGAAAAACAGGAAGAGCAAGAGGACTTGCTAGTAGTGTACCTGTGGCGGACATGTTAAGGTCCCTTCCTAAGGTTGGAGTGGACGCTGCACTCTGTAAGATAATGGAGGAGATGGAGGAAGAGCTCTCTGCCCGGGCCAGGGGGGCGAAAGGGGGGGGGCTGCCTGAAACCGGAGGACTGAAGGGCCGAGTCTGGAGACAGCACACAACAACAATTGTATTAATAATCAGTTTTCACACTATTTTATTTCATCAAGGGAGATAAATGCAAACAGAGACTGAGAAATGAAAGGACACTTCACATGTACCAGGTCTGTGATTGGTTTCCCTGGGGGCAGCTTTGGTCGCGAAGACGGTCGAGGAGGAGGAGGCGGGGGGACTGGACTGCCTCGAGACTGAGGCGTGGTGGGACGGGCTGGGGATGAGGGGCCTGCGGCACATACCAGTGTCTGTGGTTAGCACTGCCTTCAGATCACAGTGAGAGAGATTATCATTCAACATCAGCTCCAACATTTCCACTCATGTCACTTTCGCAGAGCGAGTACTGTATGTCCTTACCGGAACATACTTTAGACAGTAGCCTAACGTGTGACCAAAATTCAAGAAGATTTTAAAGCTATAGTGCGTAGTTTCTGTTTCCCCCATGAGGAATTCTAAGTAATGACAACAAAACTGTCAGCGTGTCAACATTATACAAGCCTTCCGTGATTGCGCACCACCCCCACCCCTCCTCCACGCAGTTGCTTGTAGCCAAGGAGGACACGGAGGATTAAAAAAACATGATGGACTCTTTCTTTCTGTGCGCGGAAGTCACCAGACGACACCATTTTCTGAGCATAGCCATACTGAGAAATACAGAGTGAGAGTTGTGTGGAGCTGATAGTCTGCCATATTTCACTTCTACAATTTATTAAAAAGATTCAACGCTTACTTCTACACTTCAGGAGCAAAACTAAATTAATGAGAGCAGCTGTCTGTCTGGTTCTGGGATGCCACAAAATCACTGCTGAGCCTTTCGGAGGTGTTGTGGGTCTGAGGGTCCTGTAAATTAATAAAGGTCTGACATGGGACGTCCGCTATCTATAATCACCAATTGTAGGTAAATACTTTTTTACGTTTTTTTTTAAACATACACAAGTTTTTAAACATAACTGGAGCTTTAGTTGTCATTGGTCACCTTGGAACAACAACATAATGTCCTGTGTATCTTAAATTAGGAAGATCATTTTGCATCTGTCCCTACGATAAAGTTACTGGTGGAGCATTAAAGAAGTATGTTTCGTATAGAATTACATTGCTAAGAATTAAGAACATAAGAGGCTGTTACCTTACAATCATACCACTACATGTCAGTAAAAAGCAGTAGCACATGACACTAACATGTTTACCTTTTCTTCTTTTTTTTTTTAAAGTCTGGCAGTCAGACTGGCAGATAGGTAAAACCATTACACTTTTTCAAATGTTAGTTTGGATTTCTGTTCAGACCATAGTGTCTTAGTGAAACTACAGGCGGGACGTTACATTACATGGTAGCATTTACTGCACCCTCATCTTTAAAGGAAACAGTGCAGTAGCTTTCTATGGTTTGTGCATATGTCCATACCTTTGGAAGGTACAAGGACTTCCTAAAATTGTATTTGAAATAAATTTACAACTTTTGTTAGCATGTGATTTTTATATGAAATAAAGTTTTGATCCATGTTTACAAAATAGCTTGAACTACATCACTTTGCGAGATTATGTATATTTCCTTTAGGGCAGCAAGTCATTTTATTAGGTTGTGTAGCTCTAACTAACAAAGAAATAATGAAAGATTCCCTTAAAATGGAAGATATTTGTAATGTGATAAAGTACTTTGAATAGTTACATTAACCAACAACTCTTACCTTAATAAATTATATTTTTTTACACATGATGTAATGACTCAGTCTAATAATGAAGGTATTCAAATGATTCTTTCCATTCTAACGTTACAATATTAGTAGTTAGCATTTTTATTACAATCTTAGTTAATTAAGTGGTATCAGTTGATGAAGTCATTTTTTATGGTAACTGTAACTTTTCAGAATAAAGTCAAAGTAGCACGCTATATTATATTGGAATTTAACACATGTTGTCCCTGTAGCAGTTGCTTTTCTAAAATTGCTTTGAATAAAGTCAAAATAATACTTCTTTCCTGTGTATCTACCCAAAAAAAAATCATCAAGACATAAATAATGTTTATATTTACTGAAAAGCAAACAGCAAACATGAAAAGCTCTTCATGAGATGAGGATGAGTGTTCTGTAGCTGGTTCAGTTTACATCCCAACACCTAACAAAACGTAAACAGATCGCTAAAAGGCAAGAGGACCTGCGTTTCAAGCATTTATTTGGTGGCACCGATGGCAGCGTCATTCTAACTTTTTCAAACAAACCAAGCTAAAGGACACTCCAAAGTTTAAATACACATCTCCCATCATACTTTGTGTGTGGGCAGCATAATTAACCCCTGTAAACACACAGAAAGAGACCAGAGTACTCACTGCTGCCAGAGGAGGGCCCTGGGGAAGACATAATAGACCTGTAGGTGGTTGGAGGGAGAGGAGGTGGCGTGCCCCTGAAGCTCGGCGTCAGCTCTCTGGGTGAACCCACAAAGTCTGGGATATCATCTCTCAGGTATGCTCCCTCTGGAGTCCTCTTTCCCCCCATGCCCCCCAGGACCAGGGGAGATGTGACTCCTGGCCGAGGAGACCTCCGCTCTGCTGGCAGAGGGGGCACAGGGCTGATGGGGACAGGGGACGAAGAGTACTCTGCAAACTGCAGCACCTCCTCATCGATCGCCTCGTGGTCGAAGCATATTGGAGGCGAATTAGAGGGGGAGAAGTCGGGAGGCAGGGGAGGGGCTGGCTCATCCGGAGGAGGAGGTCCGAGCACGATGGAAGAGGGTGATTCTGGTGGCGTGAAAGGAGGAGGAGACCCGGGAGGAGGAGACCCGGGAGAAAGCGACGGAGGCGAAGGCGGGGGCTCGTTTGGCGGCGGACCTGGAGAAAGACAGGGGGTGGAGGGGGTGGACGAGGGCGTGTCTGGAGGAGGAGAGTCTGGGTGGGGGAGGGGGTGCAGGCTCATCGGGCGGTGGGGGTCTGTCGCTGGTGAAAGTAACCCATCTGGGAGACATCGTTTCCTCACTGGTGTGGGTGCCGTCCGTGGGGCCAAACACGTCGTCTAGGTCAGGGGCCGGGGAGCCTCGGTAAGAGGCGGGGGACAGGACGTTCAGGTAGATGGGGGCAGACCTGCGAGCTGCCCTTCCATTGGGTAGATCAGCTGCAAAGAATTTGAGGTAGCATTTAGATGAAAGCTCTCATGGGATTTAACTGTGTGATTGATACAGAATGCTGTTTTTTAAAAGCAACATTTACCAGCAGAGTCCGAAGAATAGCCGTAATGACTTCTTGATGGAATGTTTTTTGGAGGAAGCGGAGGAGGGGCTGCAACAAGGGCAGGGGTCAGGCCTGTTTAGCACTACAGAGTACAACATTTCAAATACTGTATGTACTGATATTACTGAGGTTCATTCATGCCAGCTCACCTCCTGTCGGGAAACTTCTGCTCAGCTGTGATTCTGAGCATGGTCTTGATTCTCCCCATACTTCAGTAGGGACCACTGTGATTGGATAATGACGAAAAAACAATAAACGTCACCTCTGTAAACTGCACCTGCTACATGACGTGTTTAGTATCAATTCATGTGATGTAATATCGATAGGAAACAGACCATCATATCTGGCATATTTAGTCTCTGAAGGCAGCCCAAAAAAGACAGGAACGTTCTGCGACAGCCTGTCACTGCAAGAGGAGACATACGATCAAGAACTTTTCCTGCTCCTAGGTTATTCCAGTGGTTCTCAAGGGGTTTGACTCCGACCTGCAGCCCTTTGCTGCATGCCATTCCCCCTCTCTCTCCCCTTTCATGTCTTCTGCTGTCCTATCAAAATAAAGGCTGAAAATGCCCAAAAAATTATCTTTAAAAAAAAGAAAGATCCTGGAGCACATTAGACAGGACTAGTTGCTAGCTGCTAAAACTAAAACTAAACTAAACGGTCATTAAAGCAAAGCATTATTTGTTTACATTTATGAATCAGAGCATTCACAAAAATCACTCAAAATCAGCAGGGGGAGGCGTGTAGCAGTTTACACCAGTTTGCAGCTCTCTTTTTCGCTGATTGGGGGGGGGAATCGCGACCACCAACCTCATTATTCTGGGGGGTCACGACTGAAAAAGGTTGAGAACCACTGCGCTTTTCAACCTGGAGTAGCACCAATAGCTTACAGACTGAAAAACAGGGGTATTGACATTGATAAAAGAGTGACAGACCTTGGCATCTCAGGGGCAGGACTTGGTGTGGGGGTGGAGCGTCTGGGTCTGGCAATCTCTTCACCTATTAGAAACATAACAAAAACTGTTGCTCTATTGCAATTGTATTTCTTTATAGTATCACAAAAAATGTATGTATAGCTAGTGGCGTCGCTCTATGCATGGCAATATCGGTCTGTCAGTTGGTCCACTACTTTGGTCCAGACTAAAATATATCTCGACAACTATTGGATGCATTGTCACAAAATTTGATACAGACAGTCGTGTTCCCCTCAGGGTGAATTTCAATCACTTTGATCATCCCTTAACTTTTCATCAAGAGCCATGAAGTGTGTCCAATACTTTTGTTTATGACTAACACATGCAAAACTGACATTTCCATCAGCCTCAGCGGTACTTGTGTGTTTAGTGCTAACGTTAGCATGCTAACAAGCTAAACTAAGATGGTGAACATGATACACATTTTGCCTGCTGACCATCAGCATTGTCGTTGTGAGGGTGTGAGCATTTTTTTTGTTAGAAAAATGGGTTAGCAATTGGTGTACTTACAGGACAAATTCCTTTTTATCTGTCCCTGTAAAAGATAGAATCCAAACAAAAGATAAAATTAGCATTTAGACAATATATCATGAAAGCATACACCACAAAAAACATAAATCACTGTTCCATTCAATTTTAAGATGTTTTTTTTCTAAGACAAGTAACAAAGCAGTAAGATTAAGTGGAACTTCATAAAAAAGTTGTAGCTTCTTCAGTTAATTCTGAGGCACAAATATATATACAAATACATGTTTTTAATTTAACAAAGCCAATCAGTTCAGTCAAATCAAGAAGATATATCAATGTAAGCATATAGAAATGAATAGATTTCTGTTACCACAGTATCATATTTTTCACTTATTTTAGGAAAATAAATACAAATGTTGAGACTTAAAACTATGTATTATTTTTATTTTGCTGTGTATACTTTTACTTTCTGCACTGCATTTTCTTTGAAACGGATCAGGCAGCAGGGATTAGAAAGCTGTACTTCAGGCTGTCGGCTTTGAAACAGCCAGCAGATGGTGTAAGCAACTCACCGGGCTGCGTCTCTGAGACCAGCAAAAAGGAAGAGAGAACAGACCTGGGTCAGAGAGTGAGTGACAAATCAGTCAAATGGACACCAACTAAAACTGCACACATCGCACCTCTTTACTTGCAACGCAAAGCCTTAATAATGCAACATGAGCCATAACACCCTCGAGATAATGAGGACAATCCCAGCATCACCTACGACCAACACGCACAGTGTTCTATGTAGCAGGTCGCACGGCATGTAAGCTTCACAGAGACCAAATCAATAGGCCTGGAGCTTTGTGTGTGTGTTATGTTTACTGTGCATTATGTAACAGAAACACTTTGCCAGAGAGGTTGAAGTAAAGCTGAAGCTAAACAGAAATAAAAAGTCAACAAAAGTGGCCTTTACGGCCCAGGCAGGACACCATCGCTGAGGGTGAGACAGAAAATGGGGAGGAAAACTTTCTCAAGCATTTCCAAGTGAATTCATGCCATGCGATCACTGATGGTGGTGAGACAGATGTGAAGATGAATGACAGGCTTACCGGACTTCTCTTCTAAAAGATGACAGCAGATTAAGAAGAAGAGAAGACAGACACAGAGAGGGGTGTAAGACAAAATTCAACAGCTGTTACCATATTATAAATTGCAGCGTGTGTTCCCTTCAGTACTGTGTGTCAGAACAAGAGTCCTGATCAGCAGTGCTCACCAGAGATGGAGAGAGCGCCAGGCCTCCAACGGAGGCTTTTAGCTCGTCCATAGATGGAGGGACACACTTGGCACTGTCCGCCACCAGCGGCTTGATCCTAATTTTGAACTTCTTCTTGCTGTCCTCGTCGTCCTCGGAGTCGCTGGAGGAGAAAAACTGCTTTGCTTGGGAAGCTGGTGAACATGTGTCAAGGACAAAGTGGAATAATGTGAAAGATGGAGGCTAATTCAATCTTTTACAGCATTTAAAGATATCGTATTATTTTATAATGTCTCTCTAAAGAAGAGTGAGGTGTCCACTCTGTGTCTCTGTCTGCTGTGTCCCAGTTAACTATATTACAGCTGCTGTAACTGACACTCCTGCTCCGTCTCCGCTAAATCATCCTGCTTTGGGGAAGTCTCCATAGTACCAGCTCTCTATGAATCCATTTCAAACTTATAGCTGCTGACACCTGCGGGATCAAAAACTTAAAAATACCAGTGAACTGAGGGTCAGCTGTTAATGAGAACTGTGACTCTGTGACAACTGAAAAGTCAGTCTGAATGTAGTCTCGCATTGCCAGACCTTCCTCCACAGCGCTGCACAGGAGGGTATGGCTAGCCCACACAGTTGGGAGAAAAAATGTGCTCTGGATTATTGCCATTTTTTTTAAACCAATCACAATCGTCTTGGGCGGCGCTTAGCTCCGCACGGAGTAACAGCGCCTCGGCGAAATAGCCTTGGCAAGGAACTCGTTTTGGTGGAACGTGTACGTTCAAAGGTTGTTTTAGTCGTGAAAAAGATTGGACAGATATTCTAGCTAGCTGTCTGGATTTACCCTGCAGAGATCTGAGGAGCAGTTAACCATAGTCCTCATAAATCCACCGGAGTTTAAAATGCCAACACAAAGAAAGCGGAAGGTACCAGACATCCGGCCGAAATGAAAGACATCTGGTGGAATTTTCGGCAGCACCTGAACAATCCCTGAAGTGGAACGTCGTGCATATGGTTGCCCTCCTGCTCTTTTCCTTTTTTTCAGTTTGAGGGACATACACATGTGATGTGGCAAGAGAGGGGGGGGCTATTGATTTGACTTAGTTAATGCGGAGAAGCACTCATCCAATGAGCCACTCAGCTCAATAGTTTTGCAGGAGAAGAGTCCCCAGACTGCTTCCTCTTTTCACTGCAAGGATATCATCGCCCTCGTCACCGGGCCGGAGGCTGAAGCCCTCCTCGTCCACGTCAGGAGAGGCCTGGAAAAGAGAGAGGAGAAAGGTGACAGTCATTTCCAGTCGGTCACACACTGGTACAGAGGCATCACTAAACTCTTCCCTGTGAACGGCTCTGCGTATAAATGTGGATCAGATTTTACAGATGTCTTGCCTGAGACGGGCAGCTTCCTGGCTGAAGCTCCTGCACACTCACAGAAATATGCAGCTATCACTCTAGTTGTCATTTTAAACCTAGCGTTATGTGACACTGATAGCCACAGCACAGTACAAGTATTGTAGCTGCAAAGTCCCTGCGTGGTCAGAAACATCAAAAAGGAGGAGTAGGCTTCGCATACTTACATATCTGTCCCAGTCAATCTCCCCATAGAAACCATTTGGGGCTCCATTGGCCTTTTTCTAGTAACAAAATGGAGAAAAGATAGAACAATTAAAGGAGAACAATTAAATACAGTATTAAAATGTCATTGCAAATAATTAATTTGTATAAATAAATGAATGAGAAACAAATATCAAAATGTTCTTCATAGAGAGACTGGTTTATTACAATTTGGGTTTCAATGTTGTAGTTTTGGTCATTATTCCTGTCGGTAAAAATAACGTTACACACACCAAGTGAACTGTGACAAAATTTCTGAGAATGAGTAAGACAGGGCAAGAAATATAAGCAGTCAGATATAGAGATTGTTTTGTTTAAAAGCATGTGTTATGCTTACTTATTTGGAAGAAAAAAACAAAGGCAAACAGTGAAATTAGTATCCAAACTTTCAGTTGTAAACATCCATTAGAATTTGTATTCTGACTTCCTGGTTTAACTTTGACCTATCATAGTTGATGTAGTTGTTTGCAAACAGTTTTCCTGTGCAGTGTGGGATTACTACCGACATTTCAGATGGGCTGACTTTTGTTTTTCACCTTCCAATAAAGAGGTTTAGATTAAATGTTGGCTTGTTTACAACCTATCAGATCGTCAGCCTGTTGCTGTCGTGGCGTCGCCGTGTTTTCAGATTTCAGCAGTTACTGTGGTGAGTACAAAGTTCATCATAACGAAGTAGAAATGATGGCCAAAACTACATAAACCCAAGTTGTAATAAACAGGAGTTTTCTTTTAAAGGCAGTAATAACTGTTGTAACACACTGTATTTGGATAAGTTCCTTTGTTAACAGCACTGTATCTTTACTCTCAAGAGAGAGAACAGAGAGGAAACGTCACACATTTTTTCAATGAAAATGTCAAATGTACATACATTTCCTTTCTTTCTGCTTCCAGCTCCTTCTTTGTTAGGTGAAGTCCTGCTTGAAGAAAATAAATAAATAAATAACCCATATATATAAATAAATAATATATAAATAAATAACCCATATATATATATATATATATATATATATATATATATATATATATATATATATATATATATATATATATATATATATATGGGTTATATATATATACACTATATAACTAGTGCCAATACAAAATATGAGGTTTGGTACTTACTCTTACTTTTTCTACAATACCTCTGTCAAAACACCAACAGTAGTACAAGAGTCTTGCATTAAATGAAATAGTCTATGAAATCAGGAACTTTCTCATCACACATTCAATATTTGACAGTTTTTGATACCTGACGCTAATGACCCAATTTGGTCAATCCCATTAGACTATTTAGGTTTGTACCCAGCCCTATTCATTCATATTTTCAAACTGATTAATTTTCAAACTGCTTTCAGAGTTGGGTGGTTGTAAAACTCGGCATGTTAATTACAAGTCTGAGCGAACTCACGTTGCATCTGTATCCTTGTCTCTCTTTCGTAAGCCCAGGGCTTTCCTGGTTCGTTTTTTCAGTCCTAGTGCAGAGAGAGGGAGGGAGACCAACATCATGAAGTGATGAATTAGTTTAATGCTAATATAAAGCCTAATAGTTAACTGTCAAGTTAACGGTCTTGTCATTAAAATGCACTTAAAAGCAAATAACACAAAAGAGTAACAGGCTAATGTACAGTAACTTGAGAATGAACCTGTCCTATAGTGAATACACAGGAAATACAGTAACCATAATAAGTTGATATAAATTAATGTATTGATTCGGGACACAAACATCCCTGCCATCTGAAGACAACAAAAAAATGCAGCAGCGCAGACACAATCCCCTTAAGTGTCCCCTCTCTGACTATATAGAATGGAAAGAAAACACGAGCAAAGGTTGATCAATGTGTCCACTTCATTAGTGAGATTCAAGGGAGAGTGGGGAGAGATCTACTACAGCAGCAACTGTCAGCCAAACTGGGTGCCAAGACCCCTGCAGCTATGCACCACATAGAGAATTGAATGTGTGCAAAACCTAAAGGTTTCTGCATAAGTATTGCAAGGTTGGAATTGTAGTGTAATGCTTCATCTGTGTTTTTATTCCTGGTTTGTGGTGTCACTGACTTACAGTATGTAAGGTGACTCCACAAACACTGAAAAAACTACAATGTACAATTATTAAAAAACAATACTTAAAACACAAGCGCAGAAACACGTCAAATAGGGAGCCATTTCCCATAAGTCTGAACCATCGGAATCGTATGCCCCCAAGCTTATCAATTACTTTTATCGATGCATATTTCCTTCCTTGACAGAATGAGCTACTCTACTTTTAACCACATTTATAGGAGGTTGTAGTCCATTCTGATAGCTATTTCCTACTTGAAAGAATGAGCTACTCTACTTTTAATCTCATTGATGTGGGTTATATGTCTGCTTCTCACACATATCTGACCAGAGTAGCTGCTGAACAATGCTTTTTGCTAAGGTAAGTCATTAGGAGTGGGAGGCTTAGTTCATCAGATTAGTCTGACAGGATGAGCTACTGATAGTTCATCCTGAGTAGGTAGCGCAAACTGCCAGAACACCGGCATGTTTTTCTGACGTCAAACTTGTGCGTCTACAGAAACGGAAGAAACGGTCTAAAGCATGGCTGCATTTCACGAAGAAAGATGACAACAGTGCTGCTAATGTCTGCAAAATGATCATTTCAAGTAAGGGACAACATGGGCATAAAATCCAGGAATGCCATGTATTTGATACTCGAGGTCCGCTGCTTCCCAACCAAGTAGCACGTCCGTTACCGCGGGTATATTCTATGTTATAATAACATTAGCGTCACGGGTTTCTTTGACTAAGAAAACCTAAATGAAAACAAATGCTGTACAAATCTTCTCTCAATCAACAGTTGTGGTGATGTTGAAAACCTGTGTAGGCCTATTTTCTTTCCACACAGAAAATTGACCAGGAATCCATAAAGGAATCAATAATGAATCGGATCGAATCTCATGATTTCCCATCCCTAGGGCTGTCGTTTCTTTCTGTGCTGACACAGTATTTACTTTGTTCAAATCAGAAAGCTTTTTAAGTCAAATAGCAAAAGTGCTGAAGTGGATGTCTAAAAATATGGACATTAGGAACACACCTCATTTCCATCAGAAATGAAAAACACCAAGCACAGCTGAGGTGAGAGACATTTCACTGGATAAAAACGTTGACCAGCTTGTGGCAATAGACGAAAAGTCAAAGAACCACCAAAGTTTTCAAAGGATTCATCCTCTGGAGCTTACAAATCGAATCACAAGTCTGTACAAAATTTCATGTCAATCTTTCCAATAATTGTTGAGATATTTCAGTCAGGACCAAAGTGTTGGCTGGACCAACAGACCTCAGACAGACAGACAGACAGACATTTCCATTCAGAGCCATGCCACTAACGTAGCTAAAAATAGAAAATTATTAGCGTTTGATTTTGATGATCGAAAACAGACACAGAATAGTACACTTCTCTGTCAAATTGAGCCGACTAGCTACTCAGTGTTGGTGTGTCCTGCTCTGCGCATGCACTAACAACAGAGACAAACCAAAGCCCAGCAAACTTGAGTCGTTGTTGTTGTTGTTGTTGGTGAACTTTTTTAAGACTAAATGAAGCTTAATGAGTTAATTAACATTGACAATCCTCCTGCTTCCCTCAGGTTAAAGATGTGAAAGCCATTTAACTGTGTTCCACATGTACCTGTATGATACCTCTGACAAAAGAAAGACAGTTTACCACTTGTAAGACACGAGAGAATGACCAACAGCTAAATCTCCTAATGGCAAAAGAAATCACTAATGTAGAATGTTCTCTTTGTATGTATTGGCTGTGGTGTAGAACATGTTTTTTTTTCTCCTAAAAGAGACAAGTGACAGGTTTGCATAACAGTGTTTTAGAAGACAAGTGAGCACAGTGGATTCTCACATTCATACAAGAGCAACAGGGACACGTGACGGACAGTTGGGTGGATAAACATTTTGTGCTATTCAAAGGCAGCTCAGTTTGTGCTATTTTCCCTTTTCATTTAGATTTTATTATAGATTTTCAATGACAAAGACAAACATACAAGAAAGACGTGGAGGGGGGATTACAGTTACATTTTGTTATGCATATGTTTCTATTTAACACATAATGTGACCATAGGAACGCATCCATGCATGTGAGATTACATTAACACATGCTTTGCTCCAACACATAAATACACTTTTTAATATATTTTTTAAGCATTATTTTACAGGAACAGACAAGACGGTTGAGACCAGAGTGAGTATTATACATTATATTATATATGAGTCCAACAATGACGTTGTTAAAAGGTCAGATGAAGACCTACAGTGGTCAAAACCAATACCGTGACTTCGATAACAGTTCCTGATTGATACTTTTTTCGTAACCAATTTTATAAAAATCCATTTTAACATAAAGAAATTCCAACATTACGGCAAAAATCTTTTTATATATTTTTCAGCTCCTACTACGTGAGCACCGTAGAGTTTTTCCTGCATACATCTACGACGTGTAACGTAAGACAGCCAGTCACCAGCATGATTAGATCTCGGTAGAAGCATGCTGCATGCTTATTGGCTCACTGACGCTGATGAGATTTACTCCTTAGGTATTGAAATTTGGTATTGAATGACGAGGCATTTTTCGATACTCGATACTAAGGAGGCAATTTGATCGGTGCATAAAAAGTATCGAATTCGGTACCTAGCCCTAGTCAAAACATGTTGGCTTTTTTAACGATTTAGCCACTACAATAAAGGCTTTTTCATATTTCCCTCCTTGTTGTCCTTATTTTTTTGTTATATTTGGAGTGCCTTCCTGTCTATCCAATGACCTTGTTATATTACACGGAGAGTCCAGGAATGACTTTATTGTGACCCATAAGCCATTATGCGCCATTTGTGTTCTTTGCTCATTATCTCTTTTTGTAATTTGTGTGCGGTTTAAAAAAAGGAACATACTTTTGCATTGTTGAGGGCTCATTTATTTTACTTTTTCCATATATAGAGACTAGGGCTGTCAGCGTTAACGCGTTAATCGCAATGCGATTAAGGGCCGACGCGATGCGATAATTTTTTTTAATCGCATTAATCGCATGATGCCATATATTAATTTATTTTACACTTCACTCGGCTTTGCGGAAAGCTAACGCTAGCCGGCCACCTGTTCCATCAATCCTGCTTGCAAGTGTCCGCTCATTAGACAACAAACTGGACTACATCCAACTTCAACGAAATTCCCAACGCGAATTCAGAGACTGCTGTGTTTTTGTTGTTGTGGAAACAAGTGTACCGGACTATCCAGCCTGTTTCTCTGTCGCCGGGTAAGAGTGGAGATGGGCTGTGTTAACACGGACTTGTGCAGAAATGAGCTGCTCATTAACCGGTGCTCACTGGACGTCAGTGAGTAATCAACATTATTTAGGAGTTACTGAACACTGTATTGACTCTAGTAAGGATAGGGATTTTTAGTTTTTTAGTTAAGTACTTGGAGGAATTGTGCAATAATGACAGATTCACACATTTTTCTTTTGTTTACAGTAAATAAATAATTACAAATCTTAAAATCAAGTTCATAAAGTAACTTTCTTTGCATTCATTTGATTCCCAATCAAGATACACTGGTAAAAATTGCTTTCGATTGTTAATATGCACTTAAAAACTGTTCTGAAATGCAAAATAACAGAATTTTAATCATGTGATAAAATATGCGATTAATCGCGATTAACTATAGAACTTCAGCGATTAATCGTGATTAAAAAAATGAATCGTTTGACAGCCCTAATAGAGACCTGTACTGATTGTTGTATTTTTAATTGTTGAGAGGGAAATTAAATCAAACTGACTTTGAAATCAAAATAAATATTGAGTCATTGATTTGATGAATCATTACACTCAAATTGAAATCCTGATAATAAGACTAATGAAAAACTATAAATGTGAAGACAATTGCACTGGTGCTCAGTACCATTCACTTGGGATGAAGCTCTCCTAGGTACTGAAGGACATGTCAGGGCCTGTGATGTATTAGTAGCTAGCTGGGCTGCTCAATAGCACAGATTATCCCTGCATCGTTGCTCTTTATCAGTGGAGACAGCTCTGAACAGCGAGCCTTCTGTCCAGTCCTAACCGGCACGTGTCTTGTGTGATAAGAAGTAAAAATAGACAATCCTGACATTAATATGCGACAAACTTGCTGAACAGTATGATACATCTTGAGGGAACAGACTGCTGCTTTTGTAACCCATTTACAAAGTTTGCCTGAGGAGAGCCCTACAACACTCATTAAACAGTGTAATTATTATATTAGCTGTAAATATAGTTTGGGTCTTCTTCTTGTGCTAATTATCAGAAACAAGATGTTTGGACACATTTCTGTTAAAACCCTTTGTATGGACCATAGTGGTGATTTCACGTGTTACCCTGCTATAAATGGCATATACTTTGCATTACTGTGGACTATTTTTCAGTAAAGCATAATGTGATGCACCGTCGTGATAGCACCACCATTCCACTTTCAAAATAGGGTTTCAAATACATATGCTCATTTCCAAAACATTTTGGTAAAAAAGTTGTTTAGACAGATTCCCAAATTTCTAGAAAGCCATTTGTCCCCATCCATTTCACTGTGGTATAAATAAGATAAATAAAAAGTAGTCTTTTTTTTACTGAATGTTCAACTGTTTCTGGGAAACTTGAACGTCTGGGATGTAAGATCTAGTCATGAAACAGTAACTTTTTAAATCCAAATAACTAGTTGGTAAAAACGTTGGCGCCTGCAGATGGACTCCAAACCTTTTCATGACATACCACTTTCTTACTATGAGAGAAAATTCTTAACTCGAGGTGCACTTCCTACATTTCCTTCAGCCGCATCTTGTGGCCTTCATTAGTAGAAAGCTCCAGAACAAATCTGGTAACTGATGTTTGATTTCTTCCAGAGCATTCAGCTGCATCTGGTGGCCTACATCAGTGGAGGGAGTTTACAACTGAGCCATCTGCATGTGCAGATGAAGGCGACCAGATGTGACACCTCCAGAAGAAATGTTGCAGGTGGATCTGAACAAACCAGCGAGAAGACGTCTCAAAACAGTACCTTCTGTCACTGCTTCAGAAGAATGCGTCCCACAGTTTTTGTAAATTCCTAAAACAGACAAGCTGTCAGATATCCATGCTGGCTGTCAGTTGTGCATAGGTGTGAAAATTCTTTACACACCTATCTCTGCCACAGCAACACTGCCTGCTAAACAACACAATGCCTCAGTTCCCAGTGATAGAGAGGTGGTTTGAATTGAAAAAGAAAGACAAAAGCACAACCAAGGTTGGGCCAGTTCTGAACCATGTACAGGACAGATTTGCTCAGTGCTGATACACGTTGAAGGCACTCCAGTCGCTTCAACTCCATGTTTAAAGATACCTGTAAGTACAGTTTTCTGTATTTCTGACTTGATTTTTATCATATTTTTAATTTGATAGTTTGAAACTGTAGAAGAACATTGTGTTAGTTTTCTATTAGCATCTACAAACTAAACCTCATCTTTGGCAGCTGGCAAACAAATGGCACATTACCACCACCTATCTCTTATTCCAATTCATAAATAATAGTATAGTATATATATAATAATAATATAATTCTACTGTATGATGTCTAGCTTCTCAGCCCACCTTCTAATTGGCTTTACAATGGGGTTGGATGATGCAATGTGCATCTTTTTGTCTGTTCCCTTGCAATGGATCGCCTATCTCTAGAAGGTTTAAAGTTTTAGCATGTTTATTTTCATACAATCCTGGCATTAACTGCGTCAAAAGGCTGCCTGGAAATAAGGAAATCAATGTAACACGTTATGCCATGCTCTGATAAATGGTCAGCATTAGTGTAAAGTATGTATGATTTGAAGTTACAGGGCTAAAAGATGCAAAACCACCAGTATAGACCTTGGAGTCAATGTCAAGCCACAGTCCTATAACTGTACAGTTCAAAAAGGGGTCATTTGCACAAATAATCAAAGACTAAGATGCTCATTTCACACTGTCTAAGTTATCTAACATTATAAGCGATGTTCTGAAGATATTGCATTTCATTATTTTGTTATAGAGATGATAAACCCACATGCTGCATACACGAAAGGGCTGTCATTGCAGCACATGTACTGCAGCCATGTTTAAGTCCAAATAACATGTACTGAATGTCACTAACTACACCTGACAGCCTATACTGTGTAATCAGCAATGCACGTGTAGTTAAGGAAGGCTATGCTAAGCATGTGACATATGTGTTGTTGTGTAGCTCATGAATTGAGTACAGTATCATGGTAGGCTGACTGCCGGCCTCTTGCTAATAATAGCTAACTTCCATTACCACGTTGGCATTCATGGATGGTAACCCAGCATCTGTCATGGAGGGTTAGATCTATGATTCAGCTCCTCCGTCACAGTTTACAACGCACTTTACCTCATTCCACCACTGTTAACTTTTAGTACAGCATCCTTTACTTCACTTTATGCAACACAGGCACCAAATAATAGATGGTTTAAGCGTCCCTTGTCCTATTCCCATGATCTATTATGCACTGAAAGAAACAGCAGAAGAGGTATAAATGAGTGCAGCTTCCTGGACTCCTGAAATGAAAAACGGATTTTTATGACACAGACTGTGACATTGTGTAACTAAATTGCTATAATGTGACAAGCAAACAGAGACATACACACACACACACACACACACACACACACACACACACACACACACACACACACACACATCTGTAAACACACAAACAACAGGACATTAGCAAGTGCAGCACTACACTGCTATATCTTTACAAATCCACACCTCACACACCTTCGCTTTTATTTCATATACGTTTTCTCTCAATCTGTCACAAACAACGTCACACACACACACACACACACACACACACACACGCCGAGATTGTCACACTGGTCATGAATGTAGCTCATTTTAGACCGACCGACAGATCACATCACTGTATACGCCAGCTTTAATGGCCCAGCGGGACACAAGAGGGCAGGAGGAGGACGAAGAGGGAGGGGAAACATTGGAAATATAGGAGAAGAAGGAGTGCACAGCACAGATCATTTACCTTGCATCATGACTGCAGATTTTCATCCTATGTTGTCCGCCGGCGCGCACGCGGACAGAAATGTAGAAATCCAGCCGGTCATAGGATTCCTGGGCAGGGCATGGCTAATTCTGCACAGCTCCCCAGCGAAGCACGATGTTGATTCCCTCCACCCCCAAGGGCCCAACTCCCAAACACCCGCACGGGGAGGTGGGGTGGGGGGAGAGCTGAGAGGCAGCAGCAGTCGTGGAGGACACAGTGAGAAGAGACACCCGAGGAATATGCAGCAAATCGGGGGATGGGAAGGGGGGGGGGGGTTCTTCTCTCTGTGTGCACGTTAGGCCCCGGCAGCCCGAGCAGCACCGACACACGCCATCTCTGAGAGGGGGGATGCTGAGGAAAGGCAAAGGAGAAAAAAAAGCAGAGCGGTACAGAGAGAGAGAGGCAGAGAGAGGCAGGGAAAGACTGCGAGAGAGAGAGAGAGAGAGAGAGAGAGAGAGAGAGAGAGAGAGAGAGAAGGGAAGAGGGAGGGAGTGGGAGGCTCCCTGATGTCACATCTGCACTAAACCAATCCCTGCAACCATGGTCACGTGCTCGCTGTCCCCTGATGCCTTCAGCACATCTTGGTTTGCCCCGTGCAGACACTCTACAGCCATCTGCATACATATTACACAAGGTCTCACATAATACAATGTACTATTTGAGAAAGTTATGTCTTGCAATTAAATCAGAAAGAAAATGGTCACTTTGCGTTTAGTAGAATTCCCTATATTTGTCTTTGTTATTGGACATTTTGTACAATCATTGAAATGCGATTTCGTTGCTTAAATACAAAAAGTGGTACGACTGAATTACTCACTCACAGACAAACACAGGGTACAAATAAGAGGTCAGGCACTGTAAAAAAAAAATCCTTTTGTTGAAATCATGAATACACTGAAAAAAAAAAAAGTATAACAGAAGAGGAAAAATCATTCCATCATTTATTTTGGTCACATGATTTTGTCCTTGAGTGAGCTACAGATAAAAGCTCTGGTAAAAGGGCCTCAAGGGTTTTTTGGGGGTAAGGAGTTCAGCAATATGTAGTCTATTGTATGCTGGGAGACCATGCAATGCTTTATATACAAATATTCTACAACTAAAAGGGGACTAGTGAAGGGAGGAAATGATAGGGGTGTTGAGAGAGGTCTCGCTGTAACGTTCTAGGGTCGAAGACAGAAGTCTGAGTGATACCAAAATATAAAGTAATTGACTTATTTGGATATGACAGCATGGATATAGATACATTACTCTGAGTGAAAAAAATCAAGGAGTCCAAGTTTTGAAGGTGGCCTCTGGTAATGCTATGAAACCATGTTTTTATAAGTGGGTCATCGGTTACATACTATTTTCGGCCAAAGTTAGAGCAGTTTTGGTTATTTCACAAAATACATTTCTGTATTTGTGTCTTTCTCAATGGTTTGAAGTGGGCAGGGCTCAGCTGGAAAAAGGTGGTGTCATGTGCATCCCTGGACCACTCACAATTTAGAAACAATAAAATCAACCTGCGATGACAGTTGTGGGGTTGTTGGTAATGTTGCCACTGTCAATCAAATGTAAACCACATCAACACAGTCTTGAAGAAGCAGGTTAGCTGGGATTTTGAGTGTTATACTCTTAATAAATAAATAATAATGATGGGTTGTTGTTGTTGTTGTTGTTGTTGTTGTTGTTTTACTTTGACTGTTGCTTATTTGGGAATGAACATTTAATGTCAGAGAGAAATACTTGAGATTTAAAACCAAGCTTTCAGAGAGATTAAATTAAAGGTCAACATCATAATAATGGAAAGAGACTTATTTTTAATGACATGGCCAGAAGGAGAATCAATGGAGACGAGGACTGGACTGACAATCGAGCCTAAGGGTTGCCTGCAGGATGTGGAAGCTGAGGATGAGTAAGAATTCCCAGTGCAACTGCAACGTTTTGTATTGCATAAATATGAGGGAAAACCAGTCTAAAGAGAAACACTTGTGCTTTACCTGATGGATTAGACAGTTAGACCTAAGAATAAGAGGATGCCAAGAGAAGATCATTTGTCCATTTTTAGGAGGGTGGATTTTAGTTCAGAGGAAAAACTTAAGAGAGATGGGACTTTTTTTTTTAAGAAGCAGTTGGAAAAAACTTCTTTCTACAGAACTATGGAAACAAAAGAGGAATATATTGACTGCACACAACTACAAGTTTCAAGCTTGTTTCTATTGTTAAAGATGTGTCACACTGGAGGCCGACAGTGCATCTACCACCACAGAGTACACAATGTCCGCTGTAACCATTACATGCTCACTGGGAGGAGGAGCCTCACATTTTAGCCTGGAGAGACGGACAAATTATTCCTAACACTATTATGCTGTGTTACACTTTGGTTGAAAAACGGAGATGCTTTAGAAAATAATTCTGCGTATTGGAGCAGAATGACTCACCCTCACTGATGAGGGAAAGGACAGATGGGGAAGTCAGTTAGAGGATAGTGTGTGTGTGTGTGTGTGTGTGTGTGTGTGTGTGTGTGTGTGTGTGTGTGTGTGTGTGTGTGTGTGTTTCTGCTGTGGAGGTCATGTAATTTTAAAATATGAACATACAAAAATAAACAACACTGATGCAAAGTTGACCTTACACATGGTGTGTTTTCTCTCCCTCTGCTGTCTCTATTCTCCCATGCATGTCAAGAGATTATTGTATGTCAGTGAGGTGGGTGAAATGTCAGGGAGTGTAATTGGACACAGACACACAAACCCTGTAGCCATTTTATACTGTTTGTTTAATGCACAGCAAGTGCAAGTTTCATTGCCCTTGAGAAAACAAAGTGAAATATGTTCCATGTATTTAGGACACCAAAAACAGAACCAAACATCCTCATCTACTGTAGTGTCATCACTTCTTTGGTTTGGTATTCCCACTACTGCGTTTATTTGTAGCTGTTGTCAGGCATCCTGGAGTAACTGGTAATGAGCTTACCTAACCTGACGGGCTGCTCCCGTATGCTTTCCTTAATCAGCTCCTTATGCCATCGAGGGGTCAGAGGTCACAATGACTGGGATTAGCAAAGGAGAGTGGACAGAGCAAGACACATGGATGGAGAGCTGTGAGCAGAGGGATACAGACAGATTACTGTTACTATTTGGTACTGTGCGTCAAATACACAGGGCAAGGTACATGAAAACTCTGGGTACATCACAAATATTTCTGAGAGAATAAAACAGTAAAAAGCAAGATATTCTGCTCTTCCACGTATAAACTATTATATTCATCTAGATTGAATTCTGTACAAAAAAAAACAACTATGCATTAAAGGATGGCCTTCACAGAGGCCCACCTGCAGGATACAGTGACAGGATTCCTATTCACCGTAAATCCTTTTTCACTCTGTGTGGCTCAATACCGCCACCTACTGGAGGAAGTTACTGAAAGTTCATACATACACATGACTATACGTATGCATACACACATGCATACTGTACAAATACAGGGTGTTAATTTAAGAAAATGCTCAAGTGAGTTAAATATTGAATGTATTCATTACTTTCACTTAATTTACAAAAAATGTCAACAAAATTCTCGCGACATCAGGAAAAATCTATTCAATGTTTGTTCTCTTGCTATTGTTTTTGACTTTTTGCCGACAGACTTGCACTAGCAGACATCCATATCATTGCTTGTCACAACCGGTTATAACTTTTAAGTGAGAATATTTTGCAACCTAACACATAATTCTTGCCCCTTTTTGGTATCTTTGCAGCAGAGGCTGTTTGTGTCATCCATGTGTGATCGTTATCCTGTGTGTGTGTGTGTGTGTGTGTGTGTGTGTGTGTGTGTGTGTGTGTGTGTGTGTGTGTGTGTGTGTGTGTGTGTGTGTGTGTCAAAGCAACATGACTCCTCAGAGGCTAACAGAGTGACAGCATCACTGTAGGTCAAGTCGGTGCTGTCAGACATGGTGAGCTGATGTAACCTTGCCGCCGCTCTGTCTCCTGCCCGCCGGAGCTTTTCCAGAGGACAGGAGGCTCGGTCAGTCTTGACAGATGACAGTTAATTACTCACCAACTCTGAATCCACTTGCATGTAACAAAGGCAAGAGGCAACTTTTGATGATTTCTGACTTTTCATTTTTGTAAAGAGAAATGTAATTACAATAAAAAAAAGTGGTACAGAGCAGTAAATTCCAAGCAATATCTATCATATAAGTGTAATCATGTTAATTGTGTCACTCCTCTACGTGACTAAAAGGATATTTCCATGTGCTCTATTACTTTAGTTTGTCTCTATTACTCATCTGGCCTCCACAAATCCAGCAAAGTCAACCATACTATAGCTTGACAAATATATAAACAAGTAGTTCTTAATTATTCTGTGTGACAGGTTGTTCCATTTAAAAGACTTTGAAAAGACCTTCGTATGGCACGTCTGGCTGTGCTGGGAATTAAGTTGCTGATTTTAAAGCATTTAAACGTTACCACCTGGCTTTTTTGAAATCTACGGCCTCCTTGTTTCTTTGATCTTCTGCCTGAAATAATAGGCAGCAAAAAACTGTAAAACTCAGTTTACAATAAATTACATATTCATAAGATTGTTTCTTTTAAAGACTGTTTTGTCTAAAGCCTGCTGTGGCAGATATTTGTTGTGGTTGTCATCAGTACCAGGAGGAAGGGAAGGCGAAGAACAATAACTGGATATTCATGATCAAATATTCCAGCAGAAACTCGAGCAACACACTCTCTAAAAAACTCTCTACACAGAATCAGCTTTAGGTAACCTGAACACTGAAATATTATAACTTTCCTTTTAGCACTAATGAGCATGGCACTGCTCCTCACCTTGCTACATTATCATAAAACAAAACAAAATCTTTACAGTGAACTTTATTTTACATTGTTTTACATAATGACATGAGCGTTTTAGGTGCTCTAGCAAAAGATTTTTGTTGTTGTGTGTTGCTACCTTTGGACGTGTGAGCTGAAAGCCAGGTTTAAAGCCATAAAGCATTTTCTGTTTGGCTGCAATGACAGCCAAAGCCTTACTGAACTCTCTTTGTGCATTGGCGGCTGCTTTGTGAATATATTGTAAGACTAATTGTTGATTAATAAAAGAAATGTAAAGGTAAATAATGTATTTTTGTACATTAAAGCATGTAAACATGTTCTAGAATAAAACCCTTAACACTTAAGTATGGACCTAACAATGAACATGATATGTCCCTTTTAAAGTTTGATTTTAATTATGATTAAGAAGGGCTGATCTGTTATCAGTTTATGTCTTGTTTACAAAGGTAACTTCATAAGCGCTTGGTAAAAATGGAGGAGGCAGATTCAGTTCCTCTTTGCCCACTTGAATTTATTGGAAAACATAAAAGAACTCTTGAGCATGTTGTGAACCTGCTGCAATGAAATGTTCTCAGTAAAGTTTACACGCAGAAACAAAGTGAATTTCATTTTTTTTCATCAATATTTTGTATTGATTTTTTGACATATCAAAACAATCAATGCACATACATACAAAACACGTTTGTCATCCAAGGACAACACAAATGCAAATGACAGAGACACCAAGAATTAAAAAAAAAGAGTAACAATAACTAAAAGCTTCTCATCCCATCTTATTATATTTGACACAGCTTCTCAATCAGCCACTGGTATGTCATTTCCACCATGTTCAAGAAAGAATAAGAAAGGATTCCAGATTTCCTCAAACCTCTAATATTTACCTTTCACAATATAAGTTACCTTTTCCATAGACATACTTATTGGCATTTCTTTCAGCCAGTTACCTATACTTGGCGCCTTTATGTTCTTCCATTGTAAAGCAATAAGACGTTTTGCTTGTAATAGACACATGTCTATGAATGCATATTCCTTACTTTTCAGTGGCATGTTTAGAGGGTATAAATGTAATATAAATAATTTTGCAGAAATTGGTATATTGATATTCAGGATTTTATCTATCATGCATTTCACATCCGTCGCATCAGCCATTTATATTGCAATAGTTTCAGTCTGACATTTACTGTCTGGGTTTGAGCTTCCTTGCACGTCTTCATCCAGTCATTCACATGGATGTCCTCTTTTAAATCCTTCTTCCATGCTTCAAGTTTGTAATCTGAGGAGTCCTGTGACCCTGACACTATAATGCCATATAGTAGTGAAATTAAGCCTCTGCTATAACAAAGTGAATTTATAGCTTTTGTGAATGTAATGTACTTTGTATTTACATTTTTAGTTCTACCAAATCAGGAAATTGGTACAACTTGTATGTTAAATGATCTAATTGAAACAGGGGCTCTTACTAAGCAATACAATGTAAAGTGAAAGGACTTTTCGGTAGCACTGATTTCTGCCTGCATTTCCCTTTTCAACATGGCCTTGTCAATCAGTGCTACCGAAAAAATCCTTTTACTTTCCTGCATGTAAACTTTACTGAGAACATTTCATTGCAGCAGGTTCACAACATGCTCAAGAGTTCTTTTACCTTCTTCAATAAATTCAGGTGGGCAAAGAGGAAACAGAATCTGCCTCCTTCATTTTTACCAAGTACATACTTGTCCTTATAAAAGAGATTTTGTTTTGACAAACAAAATCTCTCTGCGGAAAAACCTTCCCCTCCAGCACCTGTTTTTAATGGAGCCAATAACAAAGAGACATCAAGTGTTCATGGAAGCTGTGCAGTGGTGTTGTGACTGTCTCTTAAAAGCACAGACTTGTGGATGTCAGCTGAGCCGGTCGACAACACAAAGAACTACTGACACACCACATTACTCCTGTAACTTTCATTAAAAAAAAGAATCCAAAATATATACCAGGCAACAACAAGTTGACGTTTCACACTGATTTGAACATTTTGAGAATGCACTAAACAGTATGAGCTTCTTTCTTGTTTTCTGCCACTAGATGGCACGACAGCACTATCAACACACAGCGAACACTGAAAGTACCCAGTCAGCTCATAGTGGATTAATGATGAACATAAAGTACTTACATTTTCTAACCACAAATTAAAATTGTTTGTTTCTGAACACTGTGATCTGATCAGAGAGGTGGGATAGCTGATGTCAAATATCATGATAAACTAAACATGCCACTGAAAGGTGTGACGGACTCGCAGACAGCGATGGTATTGTGGATCAGGAGGTGGCGGTGTTATACACTGGTGAATTAACCAATTGTCTCTGGGCAGAAAAGGCTGAACACTGAGAAATGTGGTGAGAGAAAAAAAGGAGCAAAGACGATGATGTAATCCTTTAAAGGGACATTCACAAAATATAAACTATGGGAACAATAGATACAAGGATGTAGTAGAGCTGAAATGACCACGACATATACTAATGTTTGAATAACAGATTATTAGTTTCATTATAATAGTTAAAAATGCCCATCAAAATTCCCCTGAGCCCAAAGTGACGTCTTCATGTAGCTTGTTTCGTCAGACCCACAGTTTAAAACACAAATACATTCATTTAGAATGATATGAAACAGGAAAAAGCAGATAAGCCTCACTGAAGTTGGAACCAGCTAGTGTTTGGCATTTTTGCTTGATAAATGACTTAAACGATTACTCCAGTATCAAAATAGCTGCTGATTGATTAAATGTCATTTGACTGATCAATAAGTATGTGTGTAGAGTCTCTTTAAGGAGTGTTTTTTCAGCTCTTTAACAATGTGTGGCCAAGGGCGTGTGTGTGTGTGTGTGTGTGTGTGTGTGTGTGTGTGTGTGTGTGTGTGTACATGCTAAAGTATGTATCTGCAATAAGGAATACAATGGGGATTTAAGTCAACTAAGGGCAACAGGTGAAATATTAATACAAAATCTTAATATTCAAAAGACAGATGGTTATGTTATAGGCTATATGAGTTACAATGAGTGGCATCAGCTCACAGCTTTTATAGTGATTGTAGGATATAGCTAGATATAGTAGGACCCATTAATGCTATGATGCGCATAGCTTACTGGTCAACAAACAAAACATTTTAGGGGGGTTAAAATTGCGCAGCGGTATTAGACGGGGGAATAATAACGCTGTTATTGGCTTACACACCCACGTGGGGCCCAAAGGCTCTTTGCTGCACCCATAAGCCCCCAAAAATAAGAAGAAAATAGAAAATACAGGCAGAGGGCAGGGTGTCTGCAGATACAGACAGCACCACACACCTCTAGCGGGTCATATCATAAGTGAGGATTGAGAGGGATTACTTTTGTATTAGTCTATATATTGTTTATTAAGGAAAACCCTACATATTATAGATTAGAGTTAAAACCAAACAATTGTCATTTCATTTAATTTTATTACAGACAGTAAACAGTTATTATATATACACATCACGTTACAATGATTTAAAAATTTACCTGTGCATAGCCACGTAGGGTGGCTGTGACGTGACCTTTGACATAGCTGGACAATGTTGAAGAGGAGTCAGAGTTGGCAGTTGAGTCGCTGAGCGGAAGTCGCTGAGCGGAAGTCGCTGAGCGGAAGTCACTTCTAGCGCCATTTCTAGCAAGAAAATGAAAAGACGTTACCATGCTCACTACCTCAATCCGGGATTTACTGTCACGGGGCCAGAGGAACAGCAAAGACCAGTGTGTTGTGTGCAGTGAAGTTCAAAGCAACGACAACATGAAGCTGTCTCATTTGCGACGCAATTTGCTCACAAAACATGCTTGGATTCTTTTCAGAAGGGTTAGGGTTAGGAACATGTTTACATGCTTTAATGTATAAAAACACATTATTTAACTTTACATTTCTTTTATTAATTAACACTAGTCTCGCTTTGCCAGACCTTCCTCCACCGCAGCGCTGCGGAGGAGGAAGGTCTGGCTAGTCCACACAGCATTCAGCATGGGAGAAAAACGTGCTCTGGTTTATTGGCATTTCTTTAAACCAATCACAATCGTCTTGGGCGGTGCTAGGCACTGGGAAAAGCTGCGGTGCCGCTGCAAAATAGCCTCGGGAAGGAACTTGTTTTGTACATGTGTACGTTTACAAGATGTTTTAGTCATGCAACAGAAAACTCAGATTGGACAGATAGTCTAGCTAGCTGTCTGGATTTACCCTGTAGAGATCTGAGAAAAGGTTAACCATATTCCTCATATATCGACCGGAGTTTAAAATGCCAACACAAAGAATGCCCAAGGCAACGGATATCCGGCCTAAATGAGTGAAATCCGGCGGATTTTCCAGCGGCAACGGAGCACTCCCGGAAGTGGAACATCGAGGATTAGATTAACTCAGGCTAACCTGCTTTATGACACACAGTGGCTGGCAAAATTAGCCTTTCTAGCAAACCTATTTTCACCTCTGAAAGAGCTCAACATGGGACTACTGGGAGTTACTCTGACTGTTTTTACATTTTACGTGCATGACAAAATTACTGCAATGGAGAAAAAGCTGCAGCTGCTCTCTATCAAGCTCAAGACTCGAGATCCCTCTGCTTGTCCAACTTTGGAGACCTGTCTGGAGCTGGGTTCATCTGACACTTCACTTTAAGATGCAATAGCTCAGCACCTCTTATCCATTGCAGACCATTTCACAGAGTACTTCCCAGTCGAGGCCAGGCCCGAGTGGATCAGAGACCCCTTTTCTGTTGACACCACAGAAATGCCAGATGATCTGACAGGTGCTGAACAGGAGAAGCTGCTTGAATTATCATCAGACAGCACTCTGGTGTTGGAACTGAAAAAAACATTGCCTCTTAACTTTAACTTCCAACGAAAGGATGAGTACCCAGCGCTCTCTCATTGAAGGCTGAACAGTTTTTGATGCCGTTTGTCAACACCTCATCTTTGTGAGAAAGGCTTTTCTGCTCTGACTGCCACAAAGACCAAGTACCGCAACTGAATGGATGCAGAGCCAGATCTGCGGCGTATGCTGACTGCTCTCACGCCTGCCATTTCAAGATCATGCCAATCCAGACAGGCTCATTTGTCTCACTGAAATGTGTATTATTGTTGTTATTATTATTATTTTGTTGTTATTATTATTATCATTATAGGTGAACTGTCTCTTTCATTGTTACATTGTTGGTATCTGCATTGGAAAGTTGTACTTGGTAAATTTGGTCTTGGTACATAATGGTACAAGGTCTGAAAAGTTTGGGAACATCTGTCTTAGGGTAAACATTTATTAGATTATAAATTATTATTTCTTACCCCAAAAACGTCTGTTTCACATTAAGTAAATTAAGGGTGTGGTGCAAATGTTTTAGTTGTTAACATGGGTAAAACATTATAATAATAATAATACATTTTATTTATATAGCGCTTTACATGGTACTCAAATACACTTTACAGTAAAAACCAGCACATATAGCACATTAAAAACAGATAAGCAATAAAACCAACACATAAAACAAGCATTTTAAAAGCAATTAAAAACAATAAAACCAGTAACTATCAGGTGAGAAATGTAAGACTATTGTATGTGGACAGCTAATCAGAAGAGGTGTGTTTTGATTAGTGTTTTGATTGTGTTCAGGTCAGTACAGTCACGGATGTGTTGGGTAGGGAGTTCCAGAGGGAGGGGGCTGCAATGGTGAAAGCTCTGTCATTATATTTCTTATTAGATTTTAATTATAGAGCCTCATGTAGCCAGTTAAAAACATATTTTATGAAATCCTTGTTTAATATGTGTACGATAAATATGCAAATTTCAAGTCTCTATGATTTCATGAACCTGATCAAATACATGGAGCGAAACATTTTGCACTGTGTAAAAGCCGAGGCCTTGGATCTGCCTTGTTTGCACATGACCTCAGCTCCAACGCCTTAGGCTAAACAGAAACACCATCCATTATGAGGAGTGGTTAACCAGCTCTCTCCCAAATTACAGTGACTCTGGGCTCCCATTTTACTGATTTAGCGGTTGTGTGGTTCCCCATCTCATGTTACTGACTGTTATAGTGAGATGTACTCACGCAGGCTATCCTCCCCTTATAAAATGTCAGCGAGGCGTTTGTTGGCCATTTAACAGGCACCAAGTTAAACACAACTAAAGATCTGTGGCATTATTGGCTTATTCTACTAAAGCACATTTACCTTCTTTTTTTTTTTAAATCATACTGGAGTTTAATTATACTGATTTAAAATGACCAGTGTTACACTGTTGCTTCACAAATGCAGCCCCAGGCTTTTCGGCTGAGATTTAACCACATCCTCCGACAAATGCAGGAGGAACATTTTACCACCCTGACCAAGAGGCCATTGCACAAGGTTTTCAAAAGAGCTGTAACATTTCCTAATGATGTATGAGTGCAGTGGCTGAACCGCCATCCAATCCCCGTTAAAAGCTGCAAGCGACAGGTCATTGGTCTCGCTGCGGTATGATTATGATTGGCAGATGTGGCAAGGAATCCAGATAACACCCTGGTTATAAAGTTGACCCTTCTTTTAACCTGCTGGCACACCTCCTGTCTTCAACCCCCACCAAACTCCAGGCCAATCCTGACAACATTTGCGCCTTGTGCTCCACTCCATACCAGCCTGTGACTGGCTAACAGAGACAGCTGTCCTTTTTTTAATATTGATCTTTGACTTCTTGGGCTAAAGATAAGTTAACCTCTACTACCATGTCGTGAAGCTACCAACATGGTCTCTCGTAACACTGTTATATTAGCCCACATGAACAGTGTCTGCCTCAGGAAAACCATGTGTCTTTCCTTACTAAACAGTTTAGTTTAACATTAAAATTACATGAGTAAAAACTTGGAGTTTAAGAGAGAGTCTTATTAAGGAACAGGCTTTGTGTGAAGTGTGAATGGCTGCAGTGCTATTTCCCTCTCACTCCCACCCTCCTGCCAGTACTAGTCAAGGGATTTTCCTTCCCACCATCTCCGGCTGGAACACTATTTCCGGATTGTGTCGTTCATTTACTTAGTTCGCAGAGCACTCGGGAATGAGAGGCCATGGAAAACTGAGTGTGGCAATGTGGCTAGAGCAGTAGGGAGGGAAAGACAGAGAAAGGGAGAGAGGTGTATATGTGTGTGTGTGTGTGTGTGTGTGTGTGTGTGTGTGTGTGTGTGTGTGTGTGTGTGTGTGTGTGTGTGTTTGTGTGTGTAAGAGATGGAGAGAGTGCAAGACAGAGCTGGATCGTCAGAGACAAGCCCAAGCAATGGCCTTTTACCAAAATAGCACAAGCAAGAATCTCTGTGGGTAACATAAATTTGAACATGATGAGTGTAATCAAACTGAGTGGGGTTAGACATGCAACATAAACTATCTTCATGACCATGTGATGTTGAGGATTCTTTTGTCACAACTGTGTGTTTGCCTCACTGCCAGTCTGTTTGTTTATCCGCCTGTCTCTCCGTCTCCCAGAACATCCTATTACACTACTACGTCTAAGCAGTTAAAGCCCAGATACAGGTTATTAGTGACCTGTTTACCTGCTGACATTTCCTATGTTGATAAAAGCTAACCCTCTCTGACAGGCGTAATTGTCAAAGAAAGGTGGTCATACAAGCTTAAGAGGTCTTTGACCTTTAAATAGCATGCTCTATCCTCGTTAGATGACCGAACAGGATTGAAATTTGATCCATTTACTAAGCTCATCTTTGTCTTGACACTAATGAACCAATCAATCAATCAATCTTTTTTTTTTTTTTTATTCGTCACATAAAATCGTATGAGGTACCAGTAAAATGTTATCAAGCTCCTTAAACTTGTTTATGTTTCATCATAAAGCAGAATGTGGCCGTCAGATCAGCACACAGAAAAAGAGTCACCCGGTTGAATGGCATCCACACTCCAGGATCCAGCCAAGTCTCGGCGAAAGGCAACTCAGGCAGACACAGAGGCCACCCAGCTCACCGTCCGACGCCTACACACTTGCTAGCAGGATGCCGAGAAGATCGCAGACTCCAGGGGGCTTTTCAGGAGGAGTGAGGCAACAAGTCTAAGGCACATTCGAGCTAGGGATAGTTCATGATTTTCGAATCTTCCAATAGTCATTAAATTCAAAAAAATTAAATAGTTTATGCGACTACCGTATTATCGTATGTTTTTTACAAACAGGAGAAACATGCAAAGTCCGTGCGTGCGGGGTCAAATATTTCCCAGTGAATATCGAATAGTATTGTTGCTTGAAATGCCCATCCCTAATTCGAGCTAATAAACACATTCATTGGCAGATGTTTTTTTAAGTCAACACACCTGCAGAACTAATGACATTCACATCAGCCCCAGCTGTACTTTTGTTCAGTACCAATTAGCTAACACGCTAAACTAAAATGGTAAACCTTGTGGTTACTCTGTTATGGTGCGTTCACACCGCCCATGTTTCGTGCAAATTCAGCGACGCGATTAACATACAAAGTCAATGCAAAGAAGCGAATAGACGCAAATTTGTGGCGGCGACGCGAATGACGCTAATATGCATGACTCGTGGCATTCGCGTGAGATGAAATATTTCACCTTGAGTGAAAAACTTGTGTAACACGTTCCTGATGTCCTGACGTTGAATCATAAAATGGAGGAACAAATAACTGTAACTGTTTGTGGGCACACAAAGCTAGTCCCTCATTATTTGTACAGAAACCGGACGAAAAAGTAAACGGGGAAGTTGGACTGGTAAGTTCTAAAATATGTGTCTGTTGTTGTGTTGATGGAGCAGCTATGTTACCACAGCCCTGATCCATTCGAACTTCATTCAGAAAACAAGCATTTTAAAAGTTGTCTTGCAGACAGACCTGACAAAGTATGAATTCAGACTTTTTACAAATCGGCATCATAATGTTGATTTTTCGGCATTCTTTTTACTTTCTTTTTTAAAGCCTGACATCCGGCGTGTTTCTCACGCACCAGATGTCCCCCCCTTCCACTATCTCCGCTATCTCTCTCGCTAGGTCACCGTCGCTGCATTCGGGGCTTAGCACCGTACAAGACAATTGTGATTTGTTTAAAGAAATACAAACAACCCAGAGCGTTTTTCCCCTATACCAGAATTCGTGCAGCTAGACCATTCTCCAGCGCTGACACAGCGCTATGGAGATAGGTCTGGCAATGTGAGACTAGTCTCTTATGACTCCCCCAACTTTATGAAAGTGTAATACTATATCACTAGAGTACCTCTTTAATAACTATGTTCAGGATCTATTCAAATCATCCACCCTATGGGGAAAAATCTTGCGCTCACATCACTGAGTCTACACAGACACACACCACAGCATCCTGGTGTCCCACATATGCACCACAGACCATTGTGGTGGGACATAAAAACACAAAGCAGGCTGTTAGAAAGGGTGAGAAAATTGGACTTTCTTACCCGACTTCCTCTAATTACTTTCTTCATTAAATTGTGCCAGACTCCAATAAAATAGAGATACCTCTCCTTTGATTTCTTCTTTGGTTCCTACCATTACATCCAATTGTTAAACTATATCTCATCTTGTGATATACATTATTCTTTTCCCTTTTTTTTAAATGATCTGTCTGGGATAGTTGGTTTCTCTTTCATTACTAGGTTGTATACTATGTTGCGTAGTGATGTACTTGTATTTAGTGTATGTACGGTGTAGTAATGTTTAAACCATTTGTCTTTTTCTTCTTACATTCAGAGTTTAGTGACATTGTAGAACTATTATGACCTGTTTTTAGCAACAATATACTTACTATGGTCAAGACAATAAAGCTATTTAAAATTTGACTTTTAATTTGTAGGGGGAAAAAACAAAGCAGCCTCTGGCATAATTTTCTTGGGTCACCATGACAACTTCAGCATGTGCAGTCAGCAGTTTTGCAGTACAGTTGCCTCTCGGAGATTCTCTTGGACTGAGATTGACTGTGTGGTGAAAAGGCAAGTGAAGGGGAAAGATGACAAGTAATTGGCATTATGTTATGACAACAAATGTAATCCGTATTTTGGAACACAAAGCATTGGTATGTGCTGTATTAATAAATTAGTGGTGCATGTGAGAGGGAGTTTATGTGTCTTAAATGGTGTTTTCAGATTGTTGAATTACAGATTTCGGGGGAACAGACGCTTGATAATTTCACTCATAATAATTATGTTCTTTATTGTCACAGAATGTTTTGTTCTCATAACACTTTCTTAAATTAAGTGAACTATTTTGACTAGCCCAGAAAAAAAAAGGGTCACATACTGGAATCTGATATGGTTTGATTCATCAACACAGTAATATTATTTCAACAACATAAATTCATAAAGTGTAAAACGCTTTAAGGCTGACTTGGGTTTGCTGCTGATACAGTCATGTGAAAAAATTAGGACACCCATGCTAAAGTTGACTAAAAAGAGGAATAAAAAAATCATCTTTTTTAAATTGATCTTAATGCCTTAATTAAAAAAATGAGGAAAAATCCAACCTTTAAGGACACCAGTTTTCTTTGTGAATGAATAATGTATCGTAAATAAATAAATGTTCTTCCTTAAAATACAGGGGGCATAAGTAAGTACACCCCTATGTTAAATTGCCATAGAGGCAGGCAGAGTTTTATTTTTAAAGGCCAGAGATTGGCATGGGGTACTTTCCATAAAATCATCTCTCAATGCAAATCCAACCACGTATTAGGCTAACTGAAATAAAACCATGCCAATCTCTAGGTATGGTGAAGGGTATGTGATGATGTGGGGCTATTTTAATTCCAAAGGCCAAGGGAACTTTATCAGGATGCATAGTATCCTGGATCCATGAAATAACTGGCCTTTAAAAATAAAACTCTGCCTGCCTCTATGGCAATTTAACATAGGGGTGTACTTACTTATGCCCCCTGTATTTTAAGGAAGAACATTTATTTATTTACGATACATTATTCATTCACAAACAAAATTGGTGTCCTTAAAGGTTGTATTTTTCCTCATTTTTGTAATTAAGGCATTAAGATCAATTTCCAAAAGATGATTTTTTTATTCCTCTTTTTAGTCAACTTTAGCATGGGTGTCCTAGTTTTTTCACATGACTGTATATACTGTAATAATTGATCTTTTCAAAAGTAGTCTAATGCTATTAGCACAGAAAATGAGGTCACAAAGTTAAGACTTTGTGACTTTGTGACCTTCTGGGACAACATGCTTTAAAGCACCAAGGTAAATCCCAATGCATGACGCAGAAAATGAGTTAACTTGCTCCCCTCATGGCTTAAGGTTGTTTCATTTACATAGGTCACCAATGCTGCCATTGTTTGTGCAGGACTTGTGTAATCCTAGATTCTTTGTCCAATTCTCTTATTGTTATGGCTCCTGGAAGAGTGCTTAAAACATGCTAAAATAACTTCCTTAAGACCTATGTCAGCAAATATCACTCAAAGTATTTGTGTGTGTGTGTGTGTGTGTGTGTGTGTGTGTGTGTGTGTGTGTGTGTGTGTGTGTGTGTGTGTGTGCGTGTTTGTGCGTGTGTGTGTGTGTGCGTGTGTGTGTGCAAATTGGTAAGGGGGCTACTTGCGTGTGGGGTGGTTTGTTTTGTTAGCAAAATGTCAATCTGTCTTTGCAAGGTTATCCCATATGATCTCTCTAAATACACAGATCTTGGCTGTCCATCTGGTTGGCAGTTGAGAGCCCCCCCATTTACACCCACCACTGCAAGCCCAGGTCTGGAGGTCTTGCCTTTCTACCTCCCACTGTGAGGATATGAAAAGGCCGACAAAGCTTTCCATTCTCTTCTTTTACTGTCAGATTTTTGGATCTGTGAAATCCTCAAATGGCTGCAACACGTGTACAGCGGTTTGGTTGCTCCCTAACAACTAACTTGACAACTTAACAATGCAATGGTTCTCGCTGAAAAGGGACACTCAGAAGATTTTGCACGTCCAGAAAAGATCCGGAGTCTCCTACGTGTGCACATACACTAACACAGCCAGGCAACCACCCAACATCCCCTAAAAGGTCCAAAAAGCCAGATCCGTCCCCAGTCCAAACTGCCTTGGGCTCCCCTAAGCTATTCAGCGTGTGCAAATAAAAGATGTGTCTTGGAACAGTGCAAGCCTCTAGGCAGAGCAGAAACTAGCCTTGTGCACAGATATACACAGCAGCCCTCTGGACAAGTTTGGCACCCACACCAGCAACTGTGGGCCAAAACTCATGTTGCGTGCTAACTCTCTCCCTCCCCCATCCCCTCATGCTATCCCGCTCTGCAATTATATGCTATGCTCCCACCCAAACATGCAAGAATAGGCCTTCTCAGTCAACAGACAAACCGAGTCATTCTGTCCTCAAACCATGACATCATGACCATTTGACTTCAGCGTGAAATTCAAGCTTAATTTAACTTTGTCAGGAAACAAAAGTGGTGTGTGTTACACTGGCAGAGCGCTGCACTGGTGTGAACAGTAACTTTATGCAATTCTGGGAAGGCACAGCTAATTTATTCTCTAGAATATCAAACATGAGGAATATGTGACTCATGCCAGTCTCACACATCATTTATTTACTGTAAGAAATGGCTTGAATAGGCTTGAGCATGAATAGAGCAGGACAATATAAGTCATATTTTGACTTTCTATATCAGCAACAAGAACATAATATATAGTATACTAATATTTTGGGAATGTTAAATGATGTTTTTATACAAAATTTAATATCCACTGTCAGAGTAGCACATCATAGTAAGCTGGATCGATATATCATATCAATAATTAAGGTCTCTACTGGATGTGTTTGATGTAATTAATGAAGAAATGCAGTATTACTGTTACTGAGTATAATTCTGTGACACTGTATGATTTACAATTACTCTCTGATGTATCATCTGGTGTTTCCTGTGTTTCCCTGGAAGTTAGAGCAATTAAAGGGGGTAAAGGTCATTCGGTAAAGAGGGGGTAAAGGTCAAAGGTTATATTTAAGGTTATATAACAATTGACAGGCGAATATTACCTTGAATAAAATTACAGATTTTTACAGTTTGAACATTGCTGCCAGTATTATATGCGGAAGTGTTATATATTATACAATTAATTAGGACAGTCACATGAAATTAAATTATCATATAATTTAATTCAATTTAATTCAATTACATTTTTTTATAGTCTCAAATCACAACAGAATTTATCTCACTTTACGGATAGTAGGTCTAAACCACACTCTAAAATTTACAGAGACCCAACAATTCCCCCAAGAGCATGCATTTGGACAGCAGCAGGGAATAAGTTCCTTTTAACAGGCAGAAACGTTGAACAGAACCTTGCTCTTGGTGGGCGGCCATTTGCCTCGACCGGTTGGGGAGAGAGAGAGTGAAAGAGAGAGAGACCACAATCCAAGGAAATCTACGAGGCGAGAAAGCACAAGGACTCCAAGGAAGAAGCTAAGTTAGTAACATGCATTAATGGCATATGAATACATACAGATGGAGAGAGAGAGAGGAGGAGAGAGGAGCTCAGTGGCTCATAGGAAGTCCCCCGGCAGTCTAAACCTATAGCAGCATAACTAAGAGCTGGTCCAAGTTAAACCTGAGCCAGCTCTAACCATAAGCTTTATCAAAGAGGAAAGTCTTAAGCTTACTCTTAAAATGTGGAGACGGTGTCTGCCTTCCGAACCAAAACTGGGAGATGGTTCCACAGGAGAGAAGCTAAGTAGCTGAATGCTCTGGCTCCCATTCTACTTTTAGAGACTCTAGGAACCACAACTCTGTATTCTGGGAGCGCAGTGTTCTTGTGGGGTAATAGGGTATTATGAGCTCTATAACATATGATGGTGCCTGACCATTAACAGCTTTGTAGGTGAGGAGAAGGATTTTAAATTTTATTCTGGATTTTACAGGATGCCAATGCAGAGAATACATAATAAAGGAGAAATGTGATCCCTTTTCCTAGTTCTTGTCAGTATACGTGCTGCAGCATTCTGGATCAACTGGAGAGTCTTAAGGGACTTATTTGGAACAACGGAGTTTAGGTTATCCAGGTTTTTATGTCCTTAATGCATGCTTGAAGTTTAACTAGCTGATTGGTTTCATCTGGCTTGATCAATGGATATAACTGGGTATCATTTGCATAACAGTGAAAGTTTCTGGCGTGTTTCCTAATAATATTGCCTAGAGGAAGCATATAAAAGGTGAATAGAATTGATCCAAGCAAAGAGCCTTGTGGAACACCATGACTAACTTCAGCGTGCATGAGGATTCATTGTTAACATCAACAAACTGAGATTGATCTGATAAATAGGACTTAAACCAGCTTAGTGCGGTTCCTTTAATGCCAATTAAATGTTCCAGTCCCTGTAATAGGATGTGATGGTTAATAGTGTTGAATGCAGCACTAAGGTCACATAAATACAGAGACAAGTACTTTGTCTGAAGCAATTAGAAGGTCATTTGTAATTTTCCCCAGTGCTGTCTCTGTGCTATGATGCACTCTAATTCCTGTCTCAAAATTCTCAAGTGAACTATTGTGATGGCGAAAGTCACACAACTGATTAGCGACTACCTTCTCAAAGATCTTAGAGAGAAAGGGGAGATTAGATATAGGTCTATGGTTGGCTAAAACCCCAGGATTAAACTGTAACACAGCAAAAAATACCAGAATCCTAGATGACCACTGGATTTATCTCACAATATTAGATTGTTTGGAAGTTTTATGGGGTTAAGATGCCTAAGAGGCATCTATCAAACTGCTGACAGCTATTGTGTGAAGCACACCTCATTTTCCAAATCTGCCTCACAACAGAGTCCTCTCCTCTGTCCTTGCAGCTCTGGGAGGGGTTTTTAATGGTGTGTGAGCGCTTGCGTGAGAGTGCATGTGCATGTATATATGACAGAACCGAACCAATGACAGGCCCCTCAGCCCAGCCCAGCCCTCGCAACAAAGAGGGCTAGTGGGTTTCACTGCAGCCCCTCTCGCTCTCCCACACACTCATTAATAACCATACAGAGTCTCTGCCCTGGCCAAGGGGAGAAAAAGGAGAGAAAAGAGCCATTTAGGCAGCTTCTCCCCTCTCATGCCTTCCAACTGACCTTTTCTAAGGGTCAATCAGTCCAACCACAACTCTGTACTGTGACCCCCTGCCCTCTGTCTCTCTCTCTCTCTCTCTCTCTCTCTCTCCTTGATGACACTAACCTGAATCATCCCAACACTGGTGCTGTGGAGGGAAGCCACTTAGCAGACTTGGGTCATTGTAAAGGAACATTTAAGACCTGGAAGGCATAAAGCCTCACAAACTTTCAGTCCCAGAGCATATGAGATGGCAGCCGGGGTCAGAGGTGAAGGTCATAATATGGGAGGAGGGGAATAAATCCTGTAGCATGGACAACAATGGCTGCAATCCCCACTGACACTGATGCCATTGTGGCCCATTGGTTGCTTAGTGTGTCCTGGGTCTGTGCCTAATAGAGTTATAGTGCGATGACTGGCTGTGTAGCCGAGGAGAGTAGTGTCCTTTTATATAAAGGGGGCAACTGCTGAGGAGCTTGAAAGAGTCCACGGCTTCTCAATTTTGCTTTGCATGAAAGCCTGGGATTGTGTGTGTGTGTGTGTGTGTATGTGTGTGTATGTGTGTGTGTGTGTGTGTGTGTGTGTGTGTGTGTGTGTGTGTGTGTGTGTGTGTGCGCGCACGCGTGTATGAGGGAGAGAGGGTTAGGTTACTAGCTTAACTTCACTGAGCTTCCAGCCAT